>NC_057810.1:39819536-39820267 GCF_018294505.1 Triticum aestivum
CGACGGGGACGGCGACGACGGGCGGCGAGGGCGGCGGCGACGGCGACGACGTGCAACGGGGGCGGCGACCGAGGGCGGCGGGGGCAACGGCGCGGCGGCGTCGGCGATAGATGTCACACGAGAGAAGTGGAGAAGAAGTGTCGATGGAAATGATTTTTCGTAAGTGTCATATATATAGGAGGGGCCTTTAGTACCGGTTGGAGCCACCAACCTGTATTAAAGGCCAATTTTGGCCAGGCCAAGCGGCGGAAAATGAGGGCCTTTAGTACCGGTTGGTGGCTCCAACCGGTACTAAAGGCCAACCCATTAGTACCGGTTGGAGCCACCAACCAGTACTAATGGTTGTGCGCTGCCACCCGTGGTGCACTATGTTTAATCCCACCTCGCCGAGCGAAGGGCAGCCGCACTGGTTTATAAATCTAGCCGCGGTTGCTCTTTCGAACTCCTCTATATAGCAGGGTTCTGGGCCTAACTAGGGCGCGCTGTCCTGTGAGCCTGCCGGCCCTTCTGGACCTGAATTTGCAGACCCTAGGTCTGGCAGACCCACCGGGCAGCGCCCCAACCATTTTTTATATAGTTTTTTTTCTTTTCTGCATTATTTATTTTCTTCTATTTATTTTGGAGTAATTTTTTATATAGTTTTTCTTTTCTGCTTTATTTTTTTCTTCTATTTATTACTGAGTAGTTTTCTTTGCTGTATTTAGTTTCTTTGTGAATATTTTTGCTTTATA
>NC_057810.1:39820462-39823254 GCF_018294505.1 Triticum aestivum
TTTTATTTATTTTTGAATAGTTTTCTTTGTTGTATTTAGTTTCTTTGTGAATATTTTTGCTTTATATAGTTTTTTCTTTTCTGCATTATTTATTTTCTTTTATTTATTTTGGAGTAATTTTTATATAGTTTTTTCTTTTCTACTTTATTTTTGAGTAGTTTTTTTGCTGTGATTTTCAATTTCACGGTCATTTAGCTCTGATCTAAACAAATCGGTTACTAAAAAACAGCAAATGATGTCAGAACGTGTTGGAAATTGATGACGTCGCGGGGGATTGAGGGGGAGACCGAGTGAGTGGAGAGAGTGAGGGCGTAAACATGTAAAGATATACATCAACAATACATTGATTATCAATGATCTTTTTGTGTACAATCTAAATTGTCAATATGAGTCCTCAACGGTTTAGAAACTGGTGAAGACTAATATTGAGTCCATAAATTATACACATAGAGTTCAATGAAGACCAAATGCTTGTGATAGTTTGAGAAGTAACATATTTAAATTGTGCATCTGAAAGCAGAAAAAATACATTGATCAATATCGCCTTTCAGCCAAAATGCGCTACTGCTACAGAGAAGTACATAAAAAATACATTGAACATCAATGATCTTTTTGTATAGAATCTAATTTGTCAATAGGAATCTACCACCAATTTAAGAACCGGCGAAGACTCCTATTGCAGCCACAGATCCTACACATAGAATTTAATGAAGGCCAAATGCTTGTGATAGTTTGAAAAGTAACATATTTAAGGTGGTCAAAATCTTGCTAGGGGAGCGAGGTGGGATTAAAAATAGCCCTGCCACAACCTCTTTACTACCAGTTTGTACCACGAACCGGTATTAAAGATGCTGCTGCTCGACCAGCACCTTTAGTACACGAACCGGCACTAAATATTCGCATTGAATCGGTACTAAAGATCTTCTCCCGCCTAGTCATTTGAATCGGCACTAATGGACACATTAGTGCTGGCTCATATGCAAACCGGTACTAATGTGTCTTAGATTTGACCCTTTTTCTACTAGTGACAGCTAGGCTTACTCAAATTTGACCAACTTAGAAGGGTGTTTGGTTTTTATGCCTCACCATACGCCATATGTTTTTTTTGTCACACAAGGACCCCGCATTACGTACTCTAAAAAATGTGGCGAGATTCTCGTAGTCTTTCCAACTTTTGGCTTTCATTTTCTTAAACTAACCTTGGGTAAATTTGGCAAGAATGTGTGCCAATGTGCAGCATCTCAAGGACTAGAATCAAAGAACCCCTTCATGTATTTGTAGTTTTCACTAGTTGTGTGTGAAATAATAGTAACTATGTATGTATTTAGCATATAATTTACGATATTTAACCAATGGCAAAACTAAGTGAAGTGTTGACTCAAAACAATACCAAACCATAAACTCCCGAGTTGGAGTGACAAGAAGTCAAGCTATGCTAGCAAAGACTTCCGAATTTTTGTGACAAACCGAAAGCATTCAGACGGACGTCGGCTTCATTACAATTTGTTAGGACGATGGCGCCGACTCTAAAGTTGAGTTCTTCAAGTTCCATGTTATTCTTTATCAAGGGAATAACACGATGAGAAAATAGAGCATTTACAAAGGGTTGTTAGCTATACTATATCTAGGGTTGTTGTATATGCTATTAACATGCTGAGTTGTTCCAAAAGATAGCAGTGGCATTTACAGAGGAGGAAAGTAAAACATAGATCTACTTCATTTTAGCCATGGCATGAAGTAGGTCGAGTTTTTAAATTGTCCTTTAGGTGGGCTTCTTCCAAGGCACCTATAGCTTACCCTTTTTTTTGCGAAAATAGAACTTCTCATTCATCAATCAGGGTTGTCACATTCAAGGTTACACAAAGGGGTAATTTCCACAGGTGCATGACGGAGCCAAACGGCTGTGCGAGGCGCCCTACCCATTTGAGCAAGCTCATGGCTAACCTGATTCCCATCTCTCCCAACATGTGCTATCCCATGCTCACGTCCTGAACCCAACAAACGCTTTGTTTCTTCCACTAGCGATGCAACCGGCGATCTATTAGCTGCTGCCTCAGTGATCATAGCTACGGCAGTTGTACTGTCAGTCTCCAGGATGAAACGATCAGAGCTCCATTCAAGTGTGAGAGATACACCCTCCATACAGGCTGCGATCTCAGCTTCAAGCGCACTTGAGCACCTTGACAAGAATCGGCAGGAGGCAAAGATCACAGCGCCGTGATGATTTCGCAGGATCATACCTGCAGCTCCGGTCCCATCCGCTTCAGCAAAGGCACCGTCGACGTTCAGTTTGCACCAACCTACAGGGGGCTTGGTCCACTTTTCCAGCGGTCGGGAGTTGTACATAGGAGATGAGAAATCTCCCTTCTGCTTGAGCATATGATCAGTCCTCAACACCATCTTTCCCTTCAACATATCTGCGTTTGGGTGTTGACGAATGCACATGAGCGACTCAACATAACTCGAAAGGAAGCGACGAGAGGCTTCAACTGGAGGCGCCGGCTTTTGGTGTGTAATCTCATTGTGGACATGCCATATACGCCACACTGTCATGAGCACATGGAGGCGCTCGTCCTCGCCACACTGGTGGAGAAGCTGCAATAGCCAGTCCAGTCCCGTGTTGACGATGGTCTTAAGTCTCGGCATGCGCCATGTCTTCTCCATAGTACACCAAAGCTCCCGAGCACGCGGACATCTGCAAAAAACATGGAATGTGTCCTCGCGTTCCATCCCACAAATCGTACAGATATCAGTTTCGACTATTTTCCTTTTTTTCATATTAGCCATAGTAG
>NC_057810.1:39823542-39854572 GCF_018294505.1 Triticum aestivum
ATACCGTGTCCCAGACGGCTCTGGTGCCGTCCGGTGCCCTGCTCGTGGCGCACGTAGAAGTGCGATTTTTTTCGTCGAGTGCCAGCTTGTACGCGCTCCTGACGCTGAAGATTCCGCGGGGGTCGGGCGCCCATGCGAGGACGTCCTCAAGCTGATGCGGGGACGGCCGAATCTTCAATATCTCTTGGACGTCAGCCTGCATGAAGTGAGTGTGAAGAGCAGCTTCGTCCCAACGCCGTTGGTCGTCCAGTAGCTCTGAGACCCGGTGTAGGCGGCAGTTTGCCCGGTTGGTGATGACATGATATGAATGTGGCCTCGGCAGCCACGTGTCTCTCCAGATTCTGACACTCTTGCCATTACCAATACGCCATACCAGGCCCTTCTTAAGAAGGTCTAGTCCATGGTGTATGGCATGCCATGTCGAAGATGCATTTCCTGCAAAAACAGTATCCTCGAGGGAGCCATTAGGATAATATTTAGCTTTTAAAACCCTCGCGCATAGGGAGTTCGGCTTCGTTAGAAGGCGCCAAGCTTGTCGCGCAAGCAACGCTTGGTTAAAAAGGCGGAAGTCACAGAAACCCAACCCTCCTCTGCATTTAGCTTCAGTCATCTTGCCCCAGGATATCCAGTGAGCCTTTCTTTTACCTTGCTTTTTACCCCACCAGAAATTGCGAACTAAATTGGTAAGGTCAGCACAGACTGAGTACGGCAACTTGAACAAACCCATAATGTAGGTAGGGAGGGCCTGACCGACCGCTTTTATCATCGTTTCTTTTGCTGCCTGAGAGAGCGTGTCCCCCCATAGCATTACTCTCTTCATCAACCTCTCAGTCAAATTCTGAAATCTTCCTTTATGCATTCTGCCATCAGGGGTTGGGAGACCCAAGTATTTTGCTTCAAAAGCCTCACTCTGAATTTGCAACACCTCACGTACCTCCTCCTGATCTTCCTCTGTACAACATGCACCAAATTGAATAGAGCATTTCTGAGGATTAATAAGCTGGCCGGTGGCGCTAGCATATTTAGTAATGACCTCCTTGATGTGAGTGGCTTGGGCATGGTTTGCTTTAAAGAACAAGAGTGTGTCATCCGCAAATAAGAGGTGGGAAATACCCGGAGAAATAGGGCACACTCGCACTGGATCGATAGCATTCACCTCCATGCCCTGTCTCAGAACAACAGAGAGACCGTCAGCCACAAACAGGAACAAGAAAGGGGATAGGGGGTCACCTTGCCGAAGCCCACGCAACGGTACAAACAAATCCAAGACAGCTTCATTAAATTTTATGGAATATCTCACCGAGGTAACACATGTCATGATCCACTTTACCCATTGGTGAGCGAAGCCCATCTTTTGCATCGCTTGTTCCAAGAACCCCCAGTCCACACGGTCATATGCCTTGGATAGGTCCAATTCGTATGCACAAAAATTTCTCCCCTGATTCTTCTCATGTTGCATGTAATGAAGACATTCAAATGCCAACAAAGCGTTATCTGTAATCAATCGGCCCGGGACAAATGCACTCTGTTCCAGAGATACGATATCATCAAGGATGCGGCGCAACCTATTGACTAAGCACTTGGCAACAATCTTGTAAATGACATTACATAAACTTTTTGGTCGAAAATCGGTAAGCCGTACCGGTTCTTTAACTTTGGGGATGAGCACAATGACTGTATCATTAACACCGGGGGGCATACGTCCTGTCGTGAAGAACTCCTGTACTGCCTTCACAATGTCATCTTTCAAAACTGCCCAGTTGCGCTGGAAAAACCTAGCAGGAAACCCGTCTTTCCCTAGGGCCTTAAGAGGTCCAATCTGAAAAAGTCCATCAGATTTTCCTTCTCCGTAAATGGCGCACACAAGCTCTCATTCATGGCTGCAGTAACTCTTGTCTCAAACAGATTTAAAACCGGTGAAGGATCAAGTTGATCATCTCTAGTAAATAAGTGTTCAAAATAAGATGTTACCATGTTCCCCATGACTTCATGATCAGTTTATTTGTCACCAGCGTCATCAACTAGGCAGCGTTCTTTGTTTTTTTGCGCTCTCCAAACAGCTTTACGATGAAATAATTTCGTATTTCTATCACCATCTCGAAGCCAGTCAATATGTGATCGTTGCAGCCACATGAGTTCCTCTCGGTACAACAGCTCGTTCATGTGATCCTCCACACGTCTTATCTCCCTCCTATCCGCATTCATCGCCATAAGTTCCTCCAGCTGGGTCCTCGATTTTTCAAGTTCACGGGCCACGCTCCCAAAGGTCTCTTTACTCCAAACCTGAAGCTCTGCCATGAGGGCAGTAAGACTACACCGAACATCACCCAAGTTCTGTTTTGCACCAGCACGCGCCCACGCCTGTTGAACCCTTTCCGGTAAGCTTGCATCCCTCTCCCACATTACTTCGTATTGTTTTTGCCTCGGTCCCTGGCGTTGCTCTTCTTTATCACATCTCAGTACAATAGGACAATGATCCGAACATGGGCTCACTTGATGCACCACGCGAGCTTCGGTGAATATGTCGCGCCAACTATTGTCAGCAACAACCCGGTCCAGCCGGACCTTAACATTCCAGTTACCATGCCTTTTATTATCATATGTATGGGGGAGCCCAGAGAACCCCAAATCAATAAGGTCACACACCTCCAGTACCTCTCTAAATGCCAACATCCGAGCTTCACTTCTCCTAGTCACGGAAAAGTGCTCGAATGACCACATAGCTTCATTGAAATCCCCCAACACACACCAAGGCAAATCCGACTGAGCTTTCAGATTTTGCAACGCAGTCCACATAAGATGCCGGTTCTCAACTCGGGGTTCGCCATACACACAAGTCAAATGCCATAAAGGCGCATCATCAGTCAACCGAATATAAGCATCAATGTATCTCTCCTTTATTTCTTTAATCTCAACATGAATTTGATCACACCAAAAAAGGGCCAAGCCCCCACTAAGGCCATTACTGTCACAACCAGCAAAACCTCCTAATCCTAGTCTCCCACGAAGACGACGAACTTTATTAGCTTTCTGGCGGGTTTCACACAAAAAGACCAACCTAGCATTGGATGCCCTGACCAAGCCAACCAAATCTCGAACTGCCGGGTCGTTGGCAACACCCCGACAGTTCCACGCTAAGAAATTCATTGCTCCTGACGGGGCGCTCCACGTGTCCCCGTCAGTTGACCAGCGGCCCTTGGGCTGGTTGCCTTCATGTAATTGATGTCCTCGGTTCCGTCTCCCATGTCAGCGTCTAGCGCTGACTCCCATTTGCTGTCCAGTTTCTGCGTTTTTGATGTTCCTCCAATTTGCTGCACCTCCTGCTCGGTTTGCCTGACAAAAAGACCAAGTGCTAAGCTCTCATCAACCATCACATTACCAATATAGTGTTGTTCTGCCAGCCTCTTCCCTAAGGTCGAATTCCCATCCTCAGATTCTTCCATGTTGGCATCCCGTGCCTCCAAATCCAATGTTTTGAACATGCACAACATGTCGGAGCTCTTTGTTTCATACAAGCTGCGGCCTTTAGCATGCTTTGTGAAGCTGGGGTCTGCTGCCACATTCCCTTGGTTCAGAATATTCAGGTTTCGTACAGGTGTACAAGTGACATGATCCTGCTTCACATCAGATTCCTCTTGACGCTGATTGTCCCCTCCTGCAGACTGCGTAGACGGCGCCGCTGTAGATAGCCATCGCGGAGTAACGACGACGGCCAGTGCACCGGGATCTCCGTCGTGAGTGCTATAGATTCCCCATCAGACAGCCTCGGGCGGGCAGCATCCGCTAGGGGAGCCCCTTGATCGCCCCCACCGACGTCCGGGTTCACCACAGCAGACCCTGACGCGATCACCACAGGTAGCATCAGGGAAACCATCGCCTTCGCCTCTGCCAGATGTTGGTCTAGACCGATAGCCCTATCTGGCGGATCACAAGCTTTTGGATGAGGTCGTGGAATCAATCTAGGGTTCCTTGAATAAGCGTCCACCTCTCCGGCACTTCCCTTAGCGCAAGGTGTATGGTTCGTACCGTAGCTGGAGTCCTCCCATCGTGGTACCTCAGTCCTTTTCTGAACTTCCTTTACAATCTCGATCTCGAACATAGCATGGCCGCCTCGAACACAGGGCCTCGGCAGCAAGGGGGCGGACAGGGCCGCAACAGGGCCATAGTACACCCGCCGGGTGCACACGGCAACAGGGCCAGCAGCCGCTCGACGAAGGTTAGGCGGCGGCGACGACGGCGGCGGCTGGGGCGGCGCCCCTAAGTCGCCCAGACCTAACATATCTCGTACTCCCTAACAGATCTACACATTCAGTTCGGCATACATACGGCTACTTCGGCCAGTACTCCGGTGGACGAATTTTAATACATTATAACTGTGCATCTTAGGAGCTCTCTCAAGCCATTAGCATTCACAACCGCCAGATCTCCAGGTTTAATGCTTTCGGCCGTTCGATAAAACTCTAGCGCAGCACTTCCCGCAAATTGAGCTGGGCAGCTGCTCCCGTGGCAAAATTGGAGCCGCGTGGTTGATTGGGCCCTTGCCGGAAGGCCTTCGTGGGCCGGATGTCTTGCATCTCCAGAACCAGGAGCCGAGGCAGCGAAGCGAAAGGCCGCCCCCTCCCCTCCCCAACCTCTCGCGTCTCTCTCCCTGTCTCCCACGATGTGTCCCGTCGTGCGCCGCCCAATTTCCAGTTGCGGGAAGGGAGAAGGAGAGTATGCGCTTTCCGCGGCGCATCTGGTTATCCCTGTCCCCTTAGGCTCTCGCGGAGACGACAGGCGTGAGGCGCATGCGACCTGGGCGCTCTCCTCCTTGACGAGACCACCTCCACGATCTCTCCTTCGTCTCTATCGAACGGCGAACATGTGGTGCGCCGGCGCCGTCGTGATGCTTAAGCCGGAGAGACCTGCGTATTTCTTGCCCTTCGCGGCGTTGATTCCCTGTGCCGCCACGGCGCCGACCACCTCCAGGTCTTCATGCCGCACACAAGATGGGCGGTGCCCCTCGAAGCACCCTTGGTGGCTTAAGGTCAGATTGGATTTTATGTATAAGTTTGGAAGCTCATGTACCGACGTGTATGATTTCATGCATCCTAGAGGTCCATCGAGTGCCTCAAGTTGCTCATTCATAATACTGGATATCTGATCCTATTGTCACACTTAATATGGCACTTGGATTGTTAGATTTTGCTTTTTAAGAGTTAGTCAATGCATCAAAGAGACTTTGTAATCTGTTGTATACCATAAAGGAAATTTCGTAATGTGTACTGACTGCAAGAAGGGTTGAAATTCTCTTAATGTGTCCTGCGCTGCAGGATGGCCTTTTGATGCTCTAATTGGAAGTTATACCCTTTTAAGATGAAAAGGATACTGGGAAGGCTGATGCATTGTGCTCTAGATAACAATGCCGTACAAGGTGAAATCATCACTCCTACTTTCTTTATTTAAAAGAGGCCATCTTCGTTGCTGTATTGTATCTCTATCATTAATGATCCACGTGCTCATTCTCATTTATAGCAGTCATTCATTCATGCAAATGCCTTTGATACGCCAAAAATTACCTATCTAAAGATCACACTTTACTTGTTTGCTTTTCTGCAGATGAAAGGCAAAGTCGAGGACCTTTCTATGAGTGCCATAGATCGGGTGAGCTTCATTTTGTTAACTAATTTTGACGGTCACTACTGTGTAACATTGACACTGATCAGACGTCATCCGTTCTGACTTTCAAGTAAGGAAGCCAAAAAAAAATATCAATGCCAAGAGGTGCAACATGGATCATGGCGAGAAGAACATGGAGTGGATAGAGGACGGGGAGCATGAGAATGTAGTGAACCTTTTGCATAAGGAACCGGTAATATTCTAAGCATCTGGGATACTACTTTTTAGTATCCTGACTTCACCTTCGATTTTTGACCGGATTTGAGAGCCTTTCACAGGTGCTGCTGATGTGATAGAAGAATAAAGCTTTGTAGCCGACGACCGAGAAAACGGGGGCCACATTGTGTCTCTGGCTCTGCTTTGCCAAGTGCCGGTGTATCTACTCCAGTGCACCTGTGTTAGGTAACTTCAATAAGTTTGTTAGCTTTTGTTAGATCCTTAGCTAATTATTTTTGTCGTGGATTTATTAGTGTATTTGTACAAATTGGTTCATAAGTAGTACTGGTCAATTTTTAGGTCTCTTATGTTGTTGACATGTCATGTTTGTTCATACATTTTAATGCTTTATTATGCAGATTAGAGCTTAAATAATATGGTTGGAAGTGCTTATTATGTTGCTCCTGAAGTTTGGCATAGATGCTAGCACGGAAGCTGACGCCTTGAGTATATATGTCAATGTACATATCCTCCTTTGTGGCAGCATCGCTTTTTGTGAACATGCGGAATCTGGCACCCTGTTCCCTGGTTATAAGGAATAACATTGTCCTTCTCTGACTGAAGCAGTGGATTTTGTTAAGTGCTTTCTATGCAAAGATTCACATAGAAGGATGCTTGCAGCACACGCTTGAAATGAGTTTCAATCTGCCCATATGGATGCAGCTTAAACTTTTGTCGTTATTAGTCACCCATGGATAAGAAATACAATGACTTTAAAATGCCATTGGTTATATTATGTCTTACTAAAGCTTAAACTTGTTCGTCAACGTTATGTAAAGATGCTTTGATGGTCTGCATTGATGAAATTTGTTCTAATTTTTTGTATAATGTTCCACAGAGAAGATATATGACGTTGCATCTTCAAGTTTGAACTTGCATTCTTCTATCTGAAAATATTTGTTTCTACTGAAGAATGGTTGTGCCATAACCTCCCTGTTTTCATAAATCGCTAATGTTTCATTTCCACATTTCTCATAGAACATTTTGATCAAGATTACTGCATATGCTCACAATTTTCATAGGTATTTATGTCGGAGCCTACTTTTTTGTACCTTTGATTTTAAGTACCAAAACAGAATGCTTAGACATCTCTCAAAATCTAATCTATCTTGGATCAATTTATTTGCACTTAAAAGCGGCGCCCTCAAATATTTCTTTCTACACGTGTGATTGGTCGTTTCTTGATAGAATTTGTTGATCTAGCCTTTATCTGAAAATGCAACACTCTTCATTGGAACGTGATAGAAATGGATGTATATTTGCTAGATTGAGACCATGTGGCTTTTGATGTATGATATTTCTCGTTAGGCTTTGTTGACCCAGACTGTTTATGAGCCTATTTATCTGACAATGCAGTTTTCTTCATTGGAACTTGATAGAAAAGGATGTATATTTGCTGCATTGAGATCGTGTCGCCATAGGTCAACAAGGGATCTGCGTAAACTGCCCCATGGAGCCGACCTTTTGACAAAGCATGACACACATAATGTGTTCTGTTTTCCGTTTCTTCTCTCTTATTTCCACATCTTTGTTCTTTCCATTTTTCTTGTTATTTACCATATAGGTCATTGCTTAAGCCTTTTGAGTTTTGGTTACTCACATCTTTCCATACGCGGTGATCAGAGTGAAATTTGTAATTAGCATCTTTTTATAGCATTGTACACAATCATGTTCAGATATTGTCTTACGGAAATTCATATTTCTTTATTTTCATCAATGCCTTGGTTACTGCCTTGAGAGACTTTCCTTGATATCCCTCAAAGTAGGTTATTAATTCGTTGCCTATATACGTTCCTTGTATTCATTCTTGTCACTATTAAACTTTTGACATGGTAGTTTCTTGCCTTGATCTATGCTCGAGGACAAGGTTTATGCCAAGGTTTCTGTAGCTATTGACAATATTAGTGGTGCAGATTTTTTCTTGCTTTTGTATCTGTGCATAAACAAGCTTGTTAGTTCTAACTTTTACAAAGTTGAACTGAAATTTTGTTTTAGATTAGTTCCAAATTGATTAAAATAGTACTCCCTCATTCCCATTTTATTAGGCATATTTGTTTCCCCAGTAAATCCCAGAATATTAGGCGCTGAAGCTCTCAGCCCGTGCTATTCTCTTGTACGGTCTCTCGTACGGTTAGCATTCAAAGGCGATCATGCATGCCTTTGCTCTATCCTCTCGTACGGTTAGCAATTTAAAGGAGATTGGGCATGCCATTTTTGTTCCTGAAATCATGCATGCCTCCCTCGTGCGATGGCTCAACTAACGAACGACTTGCGCGCTAATTTTCGTGCTCAAAACTAATACGCCTTACAAAGTGGGAAGGAGGGAGTAGTAAATAAAATTTGGTAGTTCACCAAAATATGCCAATTCAAATATGAACTCTTCCAAGCTAACAGTTTGTGCAAATTTAACATATATGTTTCATGTCTCCAGATGTCAATTATCAAATAGACGGGCGCAGCAACGCGCGCCTTCAATGATCTAGTAGAGATATATAAAAGCAACTCACAACGAGCTAGTGGACGAAATGAGAAGGAAACTGAAACCACCTACGGCTTACCAACCAGCAACCATCTGCCAATGGATGAAAGTAGAACTTGCTATGTCTTGGACATGGTGACCGAACATGGAGATGAACTCCATCTTCACCCGGTCAGGTTTAGCCTCGGTCTCAGCCTCCTCCTACATTAGTTTAGATACTATGACCTTCTCCCATGCAAATTCTTCCTGAAGACTTTGCCTTTGGCCTGAAAATTCTTGGAGACTCACGACATTCTTCTCCTGCAACTTTGCCCAATCCTAGTTGCGGTGCTCCAATTCCATGCACCTCCAAGCATGCTTTGTCGCCATCTCCTTAACGGCTTTCAAGCCTGCCTTCTCTGTAATCAGGCGTGATCGGAGTTTGAAGCACTCCCCGATGAGGGAGTCTCGACGAGCAGTTTTAGCATAGAAAACACACCACCTGTGCTGCTGAAGTCCTGGGACAAATGAGGTATATTTTTTTTAAAAAATTAGGCAGCAATATGAAGGATGTGCTTTACATGTGAAGGCCTTATATGTGGGCAATAATATTAATAGGGGACAAGGATGTGCTTTTTAATGCCCACAGAGAAGTTGTTGGTTCAAAAGAACGTGGTATTTCGAGCCCCTTTGTGTTCTTCAGTCCGGCGCCGGCCCCTTCTTGTTCTTCAGTCCTGCGCGTACCCCTTCGTGTTCTTCAGTCCGGCTGCTGCTAGGACACAGCCCACCCTCACCCTCTGGCCTCGCGAGTCATCGTCGGCGGTGAGCAGGGGCGGAAGCAGGCAGTCATCAGGGGCCTCGTGGTGAGCAGGGGCTCGGCAAAGCGGAGGCCACACCTGGAAGGTGTTCGGCGAATTGCCCAATCAGGTGCGCGACGCCGTCCTTGTCTTCTCTCGATCTCCCTGCTCTTGCCAATCACTTAAATCGCAAGAAATACTTTGACATGCTCAATCTGGTTACTGTTAAAGGAACCGGGTTTCTAGATTAGGTCATTAGTTAGTGCTAATATTCTGCCCAATATCTATCATATGTTTAGTGTGCGCTTACACCCTAGTGCCAATGGTCCTTTCTTCAACAAGCTTGCCAAAATCTGGTGCCAATGTTCATAAATTGTTGTATGTTTAGACGTTTAGTGACTTTGTTAAATATCTGTTGCATTTGTTGAAAGAGAAAGTCAGATGTTAATATGTGAAGGGAAATTTGGTAGTTAGAAGAGATGAATACATCCATTTGGTTACTTAGATCACGTTATCATTCTCGTTGTAACTGAATTCAGGGTCCAGTAATTCCATGCAAGATTTTGAAATACAGATTCTCTATTTATCTTGATCTCTTTGCTCTTGCCAATCACTTAATATCGCAAGAAATAGTTTGACATGGTCAGTCCGGTTACTGTTAAAGGAAACAGGTTCCTTGATTCAATCATTAGTTAGTGCTAATATTCCGCCCAATATCTATCATACGATCAGTGTCCTCTTAACTTTCCAGGCCAATATGGTTAGTGAGGAGAAAGGTCCGGAGATGCGCTGCAACCTTGGCTATGCGACAGATTTACTTCAGCACCTAACAACTGAAGTATGTGCCGAGCTTGTGGAACGAGGACTAGATAAAATGACAAAGTTGTAGCTAAGATAACTTACCTACAGAAAAACATGTGGAGATCTTTGGCGCAATTCTATTCTTCATAATGACACAGATCAAATTGAAATCCGCATCAATGAACATGCATCACCGTGGATTACAGTGCAAGTGGCGTTACCAACGAGCTCTATTAAAGAGTTCCCAAAAATAGATTCAGAAGATTCTGAATGTGAATTCAACAAGGTGTTCGGTGCACTGTGGTATGTAACTCATCAATTTGGCAAAAAAAGGCTCCTGCTAAGAAGCAACAGGACAATCAAGATCAGCAGGGTGCTGATGAACATCGCAATGAAGAGATGGAGGATGCTAATCGGCAGGGTGATCATGAACAGGCCAATGCGTCAAATCTTCCCAACCAACACTATGAATTTGAGGACAAATGAAAAATATATCAAAAACAATATTTGTTACAAATGTTGGACAGGGGGCCTGAATTCTACTAGGTAGAAACAGAGTAACCACAAGATCCATCTCAGCATTTGTATGCTGCAGACTATTTTGTTGAATCTCTTGGATGACACTCACGCCATTTTTTTTAGAGGAAAGGCATCGCCGAGCCCGAGAGGAGGCTCGAACCTAGCCCGGCTTTGAATTAACAAAGCCATCAACCGGCCAGGATTACATCGATCAACCACATGCAAGCAATATGAAAAAGAAAGAAAAGGAAGACACTGAGGCAGAACAACCTCAGACGGCCGATACAAGGTGCAGAACAGCACAGTGCACAAACCTAAGACTACACAAGCAGCTACCAAGATGAAACTGAAGAACTAAGCTTGGTCAGTCAAGGTCTTCGTCCACCGAAGCAACCAGCACCGGACAAACATCGAACTTGTGGAAAGCAAGAATGTGAAAAGAGATTAATGGGGAGTAGGAGTTTATGTGTACGAGGTGGAGTGGTGTGTACATATGTGTGAGCAATCGCCACGCTTGTAATTGACCGGTGGAGGCATCTTTGCCTTTCCTTCTTTAATATATGATATGCACACTCGTGCATATTCGAGAAAAAACAATGTGAAAGAGAAGGCTCAAGTCCACTCCAGCATGATGAACAACCTGGGCATAATGAAATTCGTCTTCGTCGCTGTAGGAGGCCACAACCTTCTCGTCGTCGGCAGGCGAAGTGGTTCCCCAAGAACCCGGATTCACAAATGGCAACCAGGTGTGCCATGGGAGGGGCTGCAGCAGACCACATTGTGCTCCACAAGAAACTTCAGTTGCCATGGCACAACCACGAAGGAGACGCGCACTGCAGGATAGGAACCTGAACCAAATCGACACGGCGAGAGGTTGATGAAGAGCAATGCCGCCACTGCAGCCACCAATACATCCAAACTCGACATCCACCCCGCAGTCCAAGGACGGCGCCTTCAGGAAGGGGAACGGTGCCGTAGCGCCGTCGTCGTCCCGAAACAGGACCAAGGTTTTCACCTAGATGAAGGGGCAGATGGGTGGGGGGTGGGATACCTCAACGAAGCCTCCAAGAAGTAGTTCGACGCCGCGGCATCGTCGTCGTTGTGGCCGCCGCCGCCGGCCAAAGGTTTCCCCTGGTCCCAGGAGCCCCACCGCCAAAACACCGCCAACCGCCGGATCCGGCGAGCAGGGCCGCACCGGAGCTGAGATCGAACGGGAGAAGGCGAGGAGGGTGGAGTTGGAGCTGGTCGATTCAGATCTGGAGGCCGACCCACGGAGGAAATCCGGCCACCGCGAGCTCCATCCACCGGGGCCTCGCCGCCCAAGCAAGCCGAGGAGCCCAGCCGAGCACCCGCAGCCGCCGTCCGCCGCAGGGAGCAGCGCTGCCCACCTTGACCGGGGCCGCCACCCCGGCACACCATGCCCTCCGCGCCGAAGCAAGAGCGGCAAGCCTCGCCGCCACCTTCCTCGGCGCCGTGCGGGCTTGCCGGCGGCTGTCTCCGGTGGCGGCAAGGTCGGGAGGAAGGAGGGGAGAGGCCGGCGGCGGGCTAGGGTTGGGGGCCGCCCGAGTCGCCCCAAGGGAGCGACGCGGGGGCGGGTGAGCAACACTCACGCCATGATACATACTCAGTTGTATGTCAGCACATACACTATATCTACATCAGTGAAAGAGAAGAGGCCTTCTGAAGATTACTTGTATACATGGAAATACACTAACAACCACATCAAGCCTTTTGTATATGGACAGACATCAGTTTCAACACTAGGTACAAAAACTATATATGATTATCTAACAAGTACAGAAGATCGATGCAACTTCTATAGCTAACATCACTCAGACTTTTTAACCCATAGTAGTAATACATAGACAAGACCCAATGATGTTACAGGTATAAAACGGCATTTTAAGTGGGCAAAAAAGATATGACCCTGCACATGAATTGCAGATCAGGTGCTTGAGTTCTAAGTACACAAAAAGAGTTTTTTTTTTTGAAACGGAGGCAAAAGATTTGCCTCATATATTAAATAAGGAGAGGAGAGTTTGTTACAACACGCATCCAGAATACAGCATGACAATTATTCTCGCAATAGAAAAGACCCTAACTTCTTTGCCCCGGCGGTGATCCAAAGGTTTGCCTCGTCGATGATGGTGTTGAGTAGAGTTGGCGGAGGCTTTCTCTTATGCCGGAACACTCTGGCGTTTCTCTCATTCCAAATGACCCACGACACAAGCATGGTGATCGAGGCCTTCGCTTTTCGGTTGGTGGTGCCCACGGCGCTCATGCTCGCCCACCATGTCTTGACTAAGTCGAAGGAGCTCCACGCCGACGTGTCCATGTCGTGTATGAGAAATTTCTGAATAACCAAATTCCAAAGCCTCAACGTGAAGCGACATCTGAAGAATAGATGTGTTCCACATTCTTGCACTCCCCTGCACAAGGGGCAGGGGCCACAATTTGGCCAACCCCGCTTAGCCAGTCTATCAGCGGTCCAAATTCTATCTTGCAGTGCGAGCCAAGCAAAGAACTTGACCTTCGGTGGGGCCCAAGGCTTCCAAACCATATGGTCCATGGGGGAGAGGACCAAACCCAAAAAAAGTGCCCTGTAAGCAGAGGCCGCAGAGTAATGCCCAGAGTCCGAGTGTTTCCATACTATGTCGTCCTCAGCAAGCTCATCAAGATGCACCTCATGCAGAAGCATCCAAAGGGTGAAGAATTGTGCTACGTGTTCGGTGGAAACAACCGCAGGTGGCCTGATTTTGAGGATCCACGCGTTTTCCTTGAGGGCCTCCCGTACCTTCCAATGTTTCCGCGATGAAGACTCGTAGATGAGAGGAGCAATGTCCTTGGGCTTGCGCCCAAGAAGCCAAGGGGATTCCCAGAAGGGTGTCTTCGCCCCATTCCCGACCTTGATTGTGGTGCTAGCATAGAAGAAGTTGAGATCTTCCTCATCACACGGGTTACCTCTCCCAACCCACAATTTTGTTGGGTCCTTCCATTCATACCAAGGCCACCGCAGTCTCAAGGCCCGCGCGAACTTATTGGTGTTGAGGACCCCAAGCCCACCATAAGCAAGCGGCCGACAAACAATGTCCCAATTGACCTTGCATTTTGCCCCGGTTGTCTTATCTGACCCAGACCACAGGAAGGCCCTCTCAAGCTTGTCGATGTTTTGGAGGATGGTGGGCTGTATGACAAGCGGCGTGATGAAGTAGATCACTTGGGAAGCGAGCACCGACTTGACAAGAGCCGCGCGTCCAATGGTGGTGATGTTCTGACTCTCATATGTTGTCAATCTGCTTGCCACCTTGTCCACAAGGAACTGCAAGTCAACGATCTTTAGCTTCCACACAGAGAGTGGTAGGCCCAAATATCGTAGAGGGAAGGAGGCCGTAACAGCCGGCAGCCCTTGGGTGATTTGCCCCAAGTCAAGGTTACCGCACCGAATCGGAACCATCGAGCTCTTATGGAAATTGGTGCATAGACCAGTGACATCCCCAAAGCCTCTCAGAATAGTCGCAAGGTTGTCCACATCACTTTTAATTGGAGCTACAAACACGGCTGCGTCGTCCGCATAGAGGGAGGTACGCACCATGACACCTCTCCCTCGGAGCTTATGAAGCAGCCCCTTTTTTGTCGCTATGTCGAGGATACGCTGTAGGGGGTCAATAGCTATGACAAACAAGAGTGGAGAGACGGGGTCCCCTTGGCGTAGCCCCTGGCCGTGCTTGATGGGAGCACCAGGTACTCCATTCAAGAGGATCCTCGAAGATGAGGAACATAGGAGTGCTGCAATCCACTCTCGAAATTTGCTTGGGAAACCTCGTCTCCGAAGGAGGTCAAGCAAATACTCCCATTTGACAGAGTCAAAGGCCTTGCGAATGTCCAACTTGAATAGCAGGGAGGGGGTCTTGCTCTTGTGAAGGCGCCGCGCGAGGTTTCGAACATACATGAAGTTGTCATGGATGCTCCGTGTTTTGATGAAAGCACTTTGAGCGTTGGAGACGAGGGTGGACATATGCGGTCCAAGCCTTATGGAGAGCACTTTTGCAATGATCTTGGCGATTCCATGAATGAGACTGATGGGTCTATAATCGACGATGCTCTCCGCCCCATCCTTCTTGGGAAGCAACACAACATTCGCAGAATTGAGCCAGTGAAGATTTGTTGTGTGGAGGGAGTCAAAGCATTGAATCACCCTCATGAGGTCGTGCTTGATGATGCCCCAACACTTCTTGAAGAAGAGGCCGGTGAAGCCATCTGGCCCAGGCGCCTTGTCGCTAGGCATGCTATTTATTGCCTCGATGACCTCCTCCTCGGAGAAGGGAGAGTCAAGCTCCTGTAGGTCATGCGACTCCAGGTTAAGTTCCTCCCAATTGAAGTCCTTTGTGCTTGCCCTTCCCCTTTTCATTATATGCGAGAAATGGTCGTGAATTATTTTTTCCTTGGCGTTGTGATCGGTCAGGCACAGCAGCATGTAGCTGGATCTTCACCTTGAACAGTCGATGCATGTCGCTTCATCACTTCAGAAGTTCTTCGTCATTAGGCTCGTCATTAGGGGCCTGATTGAGATCACTGAGTCCACCAGGAGGCAAACCGTCATTTGTACCCTATGCCACTGCATTAACCAGCATGCCATTGTTACCCTGCTGAACAAAGGGATCATTGTTGATATCAACAGAAACTTTGCCATGGGATTGGCTCTGTCCGACCACCAGCAGGGCTACACCTCAATCAGCTGAACAAATTGCCTTGTGTTAGCCTGGACATGTGCGATAGTTAGAGATCATCAATATAATAATAATCTCCACCATGAAGTTCATCAAGGCCCTGATGCAGATCAAGGAATCCACCCGGAGGGAAACTGTGGTTGAGATTTTGTGCTATTGCATTAACCTGCATCCAGTTTTGACCCTGCTGAACTAAGAGATCATTGTTGACAAGAGCTGCAAAGTTCGCCATGAGTACGGTGGCGCTGGAGGGCTACTCTGCAGAGGCAGGGCCAGTGTTCGTGCCCTGTCATTGGAGGCCACAAATATAAAGATATAGGGATAAGTATATTTTTCGTCCCTCAACTATTTCGAAAGTATAGAAATGGTCCCTCAACTCTAAAACCGGCAAAACTTAGTCCCTCAATTTTTAAAACAAGATAACAGCATACAGGCTGGACCGCCACATCAGCGTACAAATGAGCAGGGCCCCACTTGTCAGTGTCAATACGAAATAATAAGAGCTTAAAATAAAATGGATCACACAGGTCTCAAACTTCAGACCACAAGCACACTGGCGGTCTGGCGCACTAGGCCGCTAGCTAAAACCTCCACCAACGATGGTATGCTTTACTGATACAAGTACACTTTGCTTTATAGTGCACTCGTAGATATTAAACATGTTCACAATAACAACGATATTAACCCATTTTAAAGCCATTCATTTTCTTATATATTTTGCAATTTCACACATATGTTATTAATTGGATCTTATCTAATACACATGAACCCTATTCTATTTGATACGGAAATTAGTGGACAGTAGTGTGTTTGTACCTCCGTTTGGAGAGGCCATCACGGTAGAGGAAGTAGAGTCAGATGACGAACTGCAGCAGCATAGTAGGTCACTCCGGCACCTCGCCGGAGTAAGGACAGGCCTTCACGTCAACATCCAGCGCACTCCCGATTGGATTTGGAGTAACTTTCGGAGGGCACTGTTATCCTAAACGATACGACGATAAAATAGGTGCAGGGGTGCCTTCCTTTATATATAGCGTTGTATATGACGTGGGACCTAACCATATTAGTAATTAACCCCCCCAATCACATGCGCAAATTGCTAATCTATTTATATATTAAAAGTAATTGACGGGATACCCAGGAAAAAGATAAATAAGCTATAAATTCCTACAAAAATTAGAAACATCTAGTTGTTAATTTGGTGGACCCGTCACTTAAAAGGCATAACTAACAGACTAGATCTAAAAGCGATCAATCGAAAAAAAAGTAAAATAAATAACATACATAGGACATGGGCTGAAAATGTTAACGCTCATGGAACATGGCCTCATGCCAAACAACATGCACGTACAAAGAGCTCAATCTCGTTCTAAAAAAAAAACAAGAGCTCAATCTCAAAAAAAAAAAGCTATCTTCGTGTACATGGATGCTATATGCATGCATGAGGGCTCAATCTAAAAAAAGCTAGCGTACATGAGACATGGGCTGATGCCTTGCAATATACATGCAAGTACGTACATGGCCCTTGGTATATGCATGCATCACATGCTATACCTAAAATATGGGACATCAGCTAAAAAATATTTTTTATGGGAACATCAGCTTTTGTACATTCACACATACTAGGTGCATGTGCGGTGCCACTGGATAGGGTTTGCTCTTTTGCTGGTGGTCGCCCCGACGCCTGATCACCGTGCACGTGTGTAGCTAGGAGCCGTCGTAATACTCCGGCCACGTGAGGGAACACCTTTGACCGTTAATTTGGTTGTCCGCTAAACTAAAAGACATAATTAATATACTAGATATAAAGTGATCAATCTAAGATAAAAATTGAGTGGTCGCATAAAAAACAGAAACATATGGCAATTGATCTAAAAGCGACCTTGACTTAAGATATAATTTCTGAATTAGATCTAAAAGTGAACGATGTAAGAAAAACTATGAGCAATGTCAACAAAATGGTTTTGGCGATTCAACAGATCATATCATCTGGTCATTGGCATTGAAAAGAAAAGCTTAAACCAAACCAAACTGAGAACCATTACAACTTGCAAATGGCAGGAGACCGTAGCTTCAGAGCTCCTTGAGTATCCCACGTGAATGCTCTGCTTTTCTTTGGGTTGGTGACCTTCAACATGTCATCCCTGACTATTGAAATTAACCACGACCCTAGTCTGGCTTGGACAGGAAATAGTCACCGAGTAGGTTTGTATAGGGGCAGGTTAGCTTCTTTATATACCTATGTAGCTCGCGCTGTAAAAGTTCAGATCAAGTTGAGAAGAAATAAAAGCAAGGCTCGATACGAGCCTTTGGCCAAAATCACCCCGATCGTTTCTTCTGTCCACGTTCACAATTTTCCGCCAAGAGACGCTCGATTCGATAGAGCTAGCTTAGCTGGCCACGTTCTCCTATATAATCAATTAAGCAGTTTGCTATTGTGCTTGTTAACTTGCACATATACATAGCTTCTTTGATCTAGGAGGTTCAAATCCAACAATTGGTATCTAGAGCCTTGCCGATCTACGATCTACGATGGGGGACAACGATGCTGAGTCGGTCAAGTCCGGCAACGGTGCTTCCAAGGCGAACAAGAACGGTGACAACGTGAAGAAGGGCAGCAAGTCAGCAACTAGTGGTGGCGGAACAGCCGACGCCAACGTACTGGCTCATCGCAACATCCCCATCTAGTACCCGATGCTCACCGACGCCAACTACGGCGTGTGGGCGGTGAAGATGAAGATCATTCTCCGAACCCTTCGAGTGTGGGAGGCCATCACGGACGACGACGTCGACGAGGAGTGCGACGAAGGTGACATGGCCGCCATAGCCCAGTCTGTGCTGGATTCTGTGCTGATGACATTGGCGGAGTTCGAGACAACAAGAGAGGCGTGGGACACACTTAAAGAGATGAGGATTTCAGAAGATTGCGTCACGAAGGCTCGGGCACAAGTGCTGAAGCGCCAATTTCACATGTTGCAGATGGAGGAAACTGAATCGGTGAAGGACTATGCTTGTGGCCACATGGTGGATACCCTCTGGTATTTTCTTTGCCCAATATTTTTTATTTATTCCAAAATAATATTTGTAAAGTTTTAAGACATTTGGAGTTGTGCAGAATAGGTCTCTCAGATTTGCTCCTTTTCAGTCCAGAATTCCTGCTGTCGGTATTCTCCCTCTTCATGTAAATCTTGTAAAATAAGAGAGAAAAGGCATAAGTATTGTACCATAACGTGAAATAACAGTCCATAATGCAATAAATATTGATATAAAAACATAATGCAAAAAATGGACATATCACGCGGCTCCAGGGGTGACCTGCCACAAGGCTTCGCTGCCGCCATCTCACGGACTGGGTAAACGACCACGTAGGGCCGACACGAAGGGAATCTTGCGGTGGTTTGGGCCCAGACCATGATCGAGGGTGTACCTACGGGCTGGCCTATGACAACCAGGTGAATAGGTCCATCGGTCAAACCCCGTCCGGCAAAAGTCAAAGGCCTAGATCCGCTGGTCAACTGTGCCAAGGTTAGACGGGGACGGGGTACTATGGGGGTAGCTATGTTGCCAGGTCTTGTGATGGGCCCTCTTACACGTCAGGAAGTGTGGTGGCAGGTGCAAGCACCCGACACGCGTCTTCGAGGTGTGACCCCCCTCAGGGACTTCGCTGCCTCTGTCTCACAGAGTGGGGAAACGACCATGTCGGGTCGACACGAAGGGAATCTTGTGGTGGAATGGGCCTGGACCATGATCGGGGATGTACCTATGGGCTGGCCTATGACAATCAGGTGAAAAGATCCATCGGTCAAACCCCGTCCGACGAAAGTCAAAGGCCTAGATCCGCCAGACAGATCCGATCGTGGTGGGGAGTTCAACTCAAGTGAATTCAGAGAATATTGCAGTGAACAAGGAATGAAGCACTACACCACGACGCCCTATTCTCCTCAACAGAACGGCGTGGTAGAGAGGCGAAATCAGTCAGTTGTAGAGATGGCCAGATGTCTGATGAAAAGCATGGTTGTGCCTGGTGCTCGCAGAAGTCGAAGGTTGTGGCGCTCTCTTCATGCGAGGCCGAGTACGTTGCAGCGGCAGCGGCAACTTGCCAAGGTGTGTGGCTCTCGCGTTTGGTCAGTGAGATGCTCCGGAAGCCGCCAGCCAAGTTCAAGCTCTTCGTTGACAATCACGCTGCTATGCTCTTATAAAAAATCCAGTGCACCATGACCGAAGAAAGCACATCGACATCAAATATCACTACATTCACGATTGTGTTGAGACAGGTAAGGTGGAGGTGGATCTGGATCATATGCTCACTCGGGAGCAGCTAGCTGATACACTGACCAAGGTGCTGGGGCGTGTTACTTTTGTGGAGATGCGGCAGAAGCTTGGTATGGTCAAGGTTGGAGCTGGAGAGCAAAGCTTAAGGGGGTGACATGTTGTGCCTAGCTAAGCTCAGCTCACCAGCGTAGTTAGCCGTTCAGAATAATGGTATGCATGCAGTCCGATGGGACGGAGTCATGCACATGCATGTAGCTAGGACGTGAGCACTGTTTTAAATAGCCCGCTATAGCCAGCTATAGCGTTTACAAAAGGTCTTGCGCTAAAAGATTTTGGTCCAAACAAATGAACAGATATTTTAAATAGTGCGCTATAGCTCCGCTATAGCACGCTATAGCATTTGAAAGAGGTCCGTCGCTAAGATGCTTAGCGCGCTATTTAAAACTATGGACGTGAGGCGTGCTCTTTGCACAATGACTTGTTTTCTGTTTTTCTGTTTGATGTAACCTCCTGGTCAGTATGGCGCTGGTGAGTCAGTCGTGGGATGACGCGACGTACGCGGATTCGGAGCAGCCGATCGGGAGTTAGTTAGCCTCTGTAATCGCTTTGAGTTATAGCAAGGAATAACAGAAAACGCCGAGAGCTAGGCGGCACAAAAATATAATGGTGTCTCCTTCCTCGCGTGTGTTCATCTCCCTCTCATTCGTTTCTCCTCTCAGTCGATCCGGCAACGACACGGGGGTGATCCTCCTTTTCTAAAAAATTGTGTAGAGAAGGAAAAACACAGGGGGACAGTAAGTAGACAGTAAGATAGAATGCTACATAGTTTGTAAACAATTTAAAAGATTGAGGAAAATCGCATCCTCAATTAAGTGGCCGGGCAACGAACAGAAACCATTCTACAGCACAACGTACAGCTAAGCTAGCAGACTAGTTGTCCGGGCGTGTACTTATCGTGTTTGTATCTTCTTGATGCTTCATTTTGAGTTAATAAAATCCCCCCTTTATCGGAAAAAGAAAGATGAGTTGTACCAAATGCATTCATTCAATCAGGGAATCTGGCAATTGGCAATAGAATACAGCAGAAACTGGCCCCGATGAAATTTCGCATACTCAGCAATTCATCCTCAATATTAAGACCCAGATTACCCAACTACATCCTGTACCGATTCTCCTCAAAGTTTGATTTCTCCGGGCCACACAAAAATCTAGATAGCCAGAGCCGCACAACCTTACCTGGCCTAGACGATGCCAGCTGGCCGTGGTGAGAAACGGCGCAGAAGAGGGGCTGGGACGTAGGGAGAAGGCACAGGAAGACGCCATAGCTATAGGAGCCCGGCCAGCCAGCCGCTGACGGAGACGGAGGAAGAAGATATGGACGTGGGAGTGTTCTGCGTGCGACACACTGATCGCCGTGGACCTTGAGAAGAGGCTGCCTCGCGCTCCCGCTACTAGGCGCTAGGGTTTCCCTTCCTCCCCTTTCGCCGCCGCCGGCCCTCCTGCCACCGCCGGCCGCCGGCCTCGCGCCCCGCCTCCGCCCCCCTTCCGCCCTCCCCCTTCCTCCATCCAGATCCGCATCGCGCCGCCTCCCCGGGAGGTGGCTGGGGCGGAGCTCGAGCTCCTCACCCGCGGGTCCCCTCCTTCCCCGTCTTCCCCCGCCGCCCAGGGGCGGAGCTGGAGCTAAATATACCCTGATGCACTACTTTACTATGTTGCAAAATTTTCAAGCAACTTTGCACTAAATAAAAAATGTGTTTCATAACTTTTAGCGTACATGAGCGGACACAATAGAAGACGATGTAGAAGTAAAAAAGTAGTAGTAAAAAATGCTTACTTATATATACTTGAAAATAGGTCTTGCATTTTGAAATTCATGTCTCCTGGAGCATCCTGCTGATGGTGATTTTATGTTGAGGAAAAAAATATCTGTAAAACATTTTTTTTTGAGATAACTAGTCTACCTACATTTTGACAAATGCAAAATAACGCGCGATATAAAAATTTGTCCAAGTGAATAATGTACGCTCAAATTAGGAGTTTAAAAAACCTAGCCAACAGTCGACGTGTTGGCCAAAGTCTACTAGCTATAAACTCATAAAAATGTTGAGAATAGAAAAATCATGCAGAGACAAGGGGGCTACCATGACAGGATTGGGATCACTTGTAGTATCCAATGGGGCGATTGACCAACTGATGAAGAGCTGTAGAGAGGGGATGGAATTGCAGCCCGTGGGCGTAGTCGCTGCGGCTTGCCGGCGTACTCGCCTCCTTATGTCTATCAGCCTGGGGGCGACGGAGCATGGGTGTGGGAGATCAAGACTTCCGGAGATGGGGATCGAATAGAGGAACAACCCATGTACCAATACACGGAAGGAAACGCTAGATAGAGCAGCAGGCGAGACGGCGGAGCGATTGATAGAAAGAAAGAAATCAGGGAACGGGACACGATCGCACGACCTAAACAACCACGCGCACGGGCGTGGGCTCAGACCTCTGCGGGGAAGCGCACACGCCCCAGGCCCAAGTGCATCAGGGGCAGTGCACTTGGTGTGCGGGCTGGCAACTTGGACCCTGATGCACTGCCCCAGGCCCAACCTGATGCCCAGGCCGTTTTCAGATGATAAGTACCGCTAAAAAACTAGTTGGACCCGTATTCCTGTGCATCAGGGTCGGCCCAATGGGCTCCACCCCTGCCGCCGCCGCCGGCGGGCGCCCATGGCGTTGGCCCGGGTGGTGCCGGCGGCGGCGGGCCTTCTCGTCCCCGCGCGCGCGTGCTCCCTTCCCGGAGCAGGGAGGAGGCGGCGGTGCAGCCCGGCTTGGCTGCGGTCCGGCAGCGGCGGCCGACGGCAGGCGTGGTGACGGCGCCGCTCCTTGGCGGCGGGGCGGCGTGGTGGTGCTGGGTGACCGACGACGTGCCCCCAACCCAAATCTGGGCACGACGGGCCCCATCTGGGCCCTAGCAGGCCGACCCTCCGGCGTGGCCTCGTTGTCTGCGGCGCGGTGAGGAGGAGCGGCTCGGATATGGGGCGTCGGCTCCGACGGCGTGCCGGCAGCAGCGCGAAGGCGGGAGCTTTACGGGCTCACGAGGGCTCGGCCGGGCCTGTGGGCCTACGGGCCTGGTGTGCTCCTGCTATTACGTCCGGACGGCTACCGTCGCTGACCGTGGAGGTGGGGCCCTTCCGTGTGCCGACGGTGTTGATGCCCTAGTCCCGGCTCTGATTCTTCGCTGTGTTGTCCTCACTTCGAGGTGTCGTGGTGAGACGGCATGGGGGCCTCATGACCGCGTTGGCGCAGGGTGGTGGTTGGTTTGGTGGCTGGATCCGGAGCGCCCGAGGTGCGAGTTGGATCGGGGGAAACCCCTGTCGGCGTGGCCGACTCCGGCGTGGTGGCGCCTGAGGGTGCCACCTGACCTTCCGGGAGGGCGTCGGGGGCTACCCTTCCTCTCGCCTCGTCGTGTACCGGGGGAAACCCTTGGCAGCAGCGTCATCATCGTCGCGATCCTTCTTGGAGGTTTTGATTGGTGCCGGCGCTTCGGAGTCTTGGAGCCTAGTGGAAGAGCCCGGTGGGCGCATCGATCGCGAGGCTTCCTCGTTTTTGTTGATCCGCCGTTGTCGGTATTTGTTTCTTTTGCTCTTTCTCTATCGTTTTTTTGGGCGTGACTGTGCTGCTTCCGCCCCAGCATCCATTTCTGTATGGTTTGGTTGGTTGCTTTGTATACAAAGCGGGGGAAACCTTTTTCGGTAAGATATGGACGTGGAGGTTTCCACTTACAGGACTAGATTACGTACTCAGGCTGGGGCTACTAGATTACGTCTTCCTGGCTGGCTGATGGGTCTTTGGGAAATGCGCTTAACGATGGATTCAGACTTCACACCATGCGCACCACTCCTTTATTCTTACTTATTAAAAAATAAAAAATCCAGTAAAAGGGTCTCAACTAACACACATAGCATACTACCAAACATAATAATATCTATCAAGAAATACGACAACTTTTCCAAAAAACTGAAATGTCACTTAAAGTGGTTCATTGCCATTCTCCATGATCAATACACATGCAAGTATTACTAATCTATTACATGCATGGTAAAATTACACTTTTTTGCTATGTCAAGTTTTTACTTTCTTTTGCCATGGCAACTTTACTTCTACATACTCCCTTTGTTCCTAAATATAAGTCTTTTTAGAGATTTCAATATAAACTACATAAAGAAGTGCATATAGACATATTTTAGAGTGTGTATTCACTCATTTTATTTCGTATGTACTATGTAGTCCATATTTGGAATCTCTAAAAAGACTTATATTTAGAAACTTAGGGAGTACATGGCAAGTTTACTTTTAACATAACAGACAATTTTTACCATGGCAAAATTAACCTTTTTATGGCCATGGAAAATTAACCTTTTTATTGCCATAGCAATTTCTATTTAACATACATGCCAAATTTACAGATGCAAAATTGTCATGAACTTTTTCTGTTTTGCCATTACATAAAAAAGATCTTTTTTGACCATGGAATTTTTTTGCTTTTAAAGATGATTGCAATTTTTTGACTTAAACCCTAGTGATTTTTTATTAATATCTTGTTTTCCATTTTTTATCTATCACGATAAATTTACTTTTAGACCATTTCAATTTTTCCAGAGTATGGCAAAGTCTGGCGATTATGATTCAAAGCCAAAAGTGGGCTTTCTTAGTCACAGTAGTTTTGGGGGAAACTGGGATATATTTTTATTTTATTTGACGCAAAAAAGGCCTGGGGTGATGGTGTTCACTCCGGAAGCTTCTCGCCCCGAACAACATCATTCGTTTGATTGCCTCCTCTGTAACGAAGGAGGTGTTCGGTATGGGGCTCTTCCAGACCAAATGGTCGGGAGATATCGGGGTCCTTTATTTTGGGGTCGGCCGAGAAGATAGAGCGATGGGGACTATGAGGACATTCATAACCAAGAAATGGAGAAGAATGCCGTAGTTGCCGCCGGCGTGGCCTGAAGATATGATCTATTCACCCCTCTCCCCTTACTGGTTTATCCATTTGTAGTATCTTCCGTGTTCATAGATATACTTTGTCTAGTATGCTCTTGCGTGATTATGTTAGGGCACAAAATTAAACTTGCTACTATTGTCGTCGTGTTTTTTGTTCATATTAAATTAATTGGAAAATGTCTAATATATCCAATAGCTTCCACCTTCTCTCTACAATTGGTTGACATTGGAATTATTTAGTGTATGTATAAATATGCGAACCATGCTACATCAACAGACTGGTTAAGGGATTTTCACGGGCTGGGATTAGATGGCAGTTTTTTAGTTAGTTATTAGTGGGGGAAACAAGACCCAGACCCGAAATTTAGTGGGGAGGATTAGTATTATGGGATAGGTCTATTGGCTTTTCTCTGTAATCTTCCATTTGATGCATTTTTGGTAAATATGCTATACGGAAGCATTTCAGATGGTATAAAAAATGAGTTCCCCGAGATGAAAGGTATTATCTTGTAATCATTTCACTAGAGTTGTCCCTTCATCAAGGTCCACCATATATGATCTCAAAAGATTTTATGTCTGGAGAAACATATTTTAGTAGCTATGTGCCCTCCACAATTGGAAGGTAAGGACCTCTCCAAAATTTGAAACTAGAAAAATACAAAGTTTAAAGGAATAACATCATGGGCGGGAATTAATCACTTCTTAGTAAACAGCAGCCAATACTTAAGCCAAAGTGAGGGCAGAAAGTAGGTTATGCTTTTTTGGTACAACCTATAAAGTTCATTGAAACTGTACATACTCTGCAAGCAATGATGTATTATTTATAACACGGTTACCAAATTTGGTAAAAAGTAGTGGTTTGAAACACGGTTACAAAGGCAGCATACAAACAGTCGGCCACCTTCAAAACACGATTACATTTATTCTAGGAGATCTCGCTGCTCATGTTTTTAGGATTTTGTCAAAACATAACCTATGACAAATATCTTACACCTTACGAGATCGGCCCAATATGAGTAGCTGCTCAGCTACCTCCATCATCGTTGGTCTTTGATCCACGTCAAGGCTAAGGCATTCCACGGCCATACCTGCTAGACTGTCAAGAAGCTCCAAATCTTCTGTTATCGCAATTTCCTTGTCAAAAAACTCAGTAGCTTTGTTTTGTTTCTTATGAGCTTCAAGAAAATTCTTTACCAACTTATTATTGTCAGAATGCATTGCCCTCCTCCTGCTAATAAGCTCTAGAATCACAACCCCAAAACTGTAAACATCGCTTTTTTCGGTGAGTAGGCCTTCTTGTAGATACACCGGATCCATATAATTCATGTCACCAATGATTGATGCAGTGTGTTCCTTCTCTCTTGCAATCAGCCTAGATATGCCGAAGTCTGAAATCTTGGGTATGAAGTTATCATCCAAGAGTATATTTGCTGGTTTGACATCACCATGTAGAATTCTAATATTTGTTTTTGAGTGCATATAAGCTAGACCATCCGCTGAATGTGCAGCAATACTTAAACGTGCATCCAAGTTGAGAGCCACCTTGTTATTGTTATTGTGAAGAATGTCATGGAGACTACCTTGGGAGATAAACTCGTAGACCAACATGGGGGCATCAACTTCAAGGCAACAACCAATGAGCCTAACAATATTCTTGTGGATGACTTGAGATTGGATGATGACTTCATTTGCAAATTGGTCACTCTCTAGCACAGAACCATTAATCGGCTTCTTTACGGCAACTAGTTTATTCTCGAGAAGGCCCTTGTAAACTTCACCAAAGCAACCTTTTCCAATTAAATTGCTATTCTTCAAAATTGGCTTGAGCTCATCCTTTTTGAAAAGCTTAATCACATTTGCCTTCTCCAATGTTGGGCCGCCGTTCCTTTTGTATAATTCATTCACTTTCTTTTTCTCTTTGCGAAGAATAACAAGAAACGATATAATCACCACGAGAAGTACACCACCTATTGCACCTACATGGACAAAAAATAAACTTAGTTTATTTCACTAAATACACAATTGCAAATCAAGCAGAAATGTATGTAATTAAGAAGTAAATAGTTTTTTTTTCATGTACTCAGAATCTAAAACAAATTTCCACTAGAACTATAAGAAGAAGAAAATAATCTAAAACAAGACAGCCAAGAGGCTGAAACTATGAGGAATGTGTGCAGAGGACAAGGAAAGTATGTACTCCCTCCGTTCTAAAATAATTGAATTTGTAGGTTTGTCCTAATTTGACCAATTCTATTAAAAATGTGTGAAGATCTACAAAACCAAATATAAATAGTACAAAAATGTGTCATAAAGAATCTCAAGAAACTAATTTAGTGTTTAAGTTGTTAATATATTTTTCTATAGACGTGGTAAAAAACAAGTCTGACCTCGGACAAATCCAGAACTTAATTATTTTGGAACAGAGGCAGTAGCTTGTAAATTGCAGTAAGGACATTCACATAAATTAAGCAGTATAACCGACTGTGTTTGGAGTCCTTTGAAACAAGTGTGTGAATTTTATAGAGATTTACTAGTACTCTGTGAGGTTACTTATAAAATTTAGGGGTACTTTTTTGGCAGCATTTTTTAGTGTTGTAAGGCATACGTGTGGCAGATCTCAGGAGAGGATGGATGGCAACTAGGACTGTCACCGGCTTCATGGAGCTACTGAAGAATTTTTACATACAGCCGCTTGTCATACATGTGTTTCTATGATAGTGATTTAGATTGGCAACAGCAGGACACATCTTAATGCAGTGTAGTAGTAGCTTACCCACAGCCGCCTTTGCTGCTAGAGGGAATATATCTGTGCAGGTTCCCCCTCTGCCATCGTCCTTCATTCCGAATTTGCATGGACAGTCATAGCCTCCCAACTTGTTTGTGCAGACCCCGCCATTTGAGCATGGATTTTGGAGGAGGCTGCACTCATCAATGTCTGAAGAATCAACATTTTTTGGAGTTAACGAATTGTCATGTATGTATGTTGGACATTTTAGGAAATCAACATTTGCATGGACAATTATTTGGATGTATACTGGAGGAGATGTTGGAGTATGTACCTGGGCATCCGTTAGGGATATAAGGGTTGCCCGCGTAACCGTCCAGGCACTTGCAGATGTAGCCAGGGGTATATCCGTATGTTGCATTGGCACAAAAGCTGTTGCTGCTGAGGCAGGCGTAGTCCTGAGGCGGCGGCTGTCCTTTTGCCGGACACAAACCGTCCCCAGCAGTGAAATTGAGCACCATGCGGACGCCCTGGGGAAACCTATTGAGTAGCACCTTGTAGCCCTCTAGATCCGCCATAGAGTATGTGTACCATGACTTCTCCACCACCATGCCATAGGAGCACGGGAGGCGCGGCATGTTAATTGTATTGTCACTAAGAAACTTGACAGTCCATCTGAGGCTCTTGCCGTAGCGCGCAAGGGTAGCTTGGCAGCAGGACCCCGAGCAAGACCCGTCCCCCCTGTCTAATTCGATATCAAAAGCAAGGCAAGCAAACAACATCTCAGGAGTAGACATGAAAGACAGTCGAGTGTCGGCGCTCCAGCCAAGGCCCATGAGAACATTTCGCGTCGTCGAGGCAGCAAATCGCGTGCCCAGGAGTTCCATATACGGTGCCATGGAGACGACCCCGTTGTCTTGTGTGTTGCAGTGGTAGGAGACCGGGGCAAACACTCGTGCCTCGCCTGTAGCGACTGATAAGCTCGCCAGCTCCACCAGCCAGGACGACTCAATGTCACCGGATGGCGAGCTGTGCTGCTGCCTGACGTACTTGCCTCCAGCAAGGAAGGCACGGGGAGGAACGGAAGATTCGTTGCACAAGACCTCGAAGCCATCACGGAAGCAGCCGGGGCCGACGCCGATGCCAAATGGGAAGGGGATGTCGATGTCACCGCACTTGTGTCGGCAACCCCCTTGAGCTTCAGCAGCCATGGCAAAGATGAGAACTAGGATTACTGGCACTGGCAGCACCAGCAGCAAGTGCTGCGGCTGGGATTGGAAATGAGAGCTGGGGGTGGCCATGGTGCTCTACTACCTGTTCTGTCTGGTATGATGAGGTGCACACCCACCCTTCTTATATACCCGTACGTCGGCCCTTTGGTTGCTTCCACAAGAATACCTCCACCGTCCGGTTAAACATATCCAACAACTTGCAAAAGTCTACCGATGAGCAGATCCATGTTGCTACTACTACTGTTGCCTCTCCTCATCTTTTTTTCACCTTTTCACATAAATTTATAGAATTTTTTGGCAAATTTATGTTTCATTAAAAAATTGGAAACATTTTATACAACGAGTGGCAGTTGTGTCTAGTCGACCTGCAAAGTTGCAAGGTCAAATGTTCTCTGGTTTGAAAGAAACAAAAAGGTGAATCTTCTATATAAGAATAGCACCACTCCTGACGCAAACTGAATGGGCTAGATAGAGGGTATAAAAATATTGTGGTACAATAAATCCAGACTCCCACGTATATAAGATGAGGTACACTTGTATATATACACGGCCACATGATCCTCATCGTGATGAGAATCAACGTATCCAGACATGTTATCAGGTCAACGCATATGATGCACTGTTCCCCTGAGCTCTCGCCAAATGCAGGCGACATATAAAGAGAGAGAGAAAAGAAAAACAATGGGAACTCGGGGAGGGTTACTATGCCGCACCATGACCTGACCTTTTCAAAAAATACTATGCCGCACCATGACCTGACCTCACTCCCGTCGGCACTTTGGTTGCTTTCACAAAATACCTTCGCCACGTCACACACGTTTTTTTTGAGCAAAATCACGTAACACAGGCTAAACAACTGTATTTCTAAGCCTACCTAAAATAGAAGTGTCATGACTAGTATCATGCATGTCGACTAGATAATTTTAATGAGGTGACATAAAATTAAAGAAGGACGAGAGGCTTGACTATCATACTATAATACCATAACATAATAAATGTTGTACTAATGTGTGTTAGGCATGTTAATAAATAAGATGATATATAAGATGAAAAAGGGTTTCCCCACACCTTATATTATAATGCAACGACCATGGCACAAAGATACGACCACCTTATATTATAATGAAAAAGGGTTTCCCCTCATTTGGGTGTTTATAGGTTTGATCCTTTCGATCTACATCTTTCTTCACCGGAGATGGTTACTACTCTGGCGCGATGGTCGAATGGGCCTTAGCACGACGGCTACATGTCTGACTACTACAACAAGGTTTGCCCCGCTCCGACAAGGGAGGGGCGATGACGGTGGTGCGCCTTCGGCTTGCTCCAGTACTTGTAATCGTCGCTGGTGGTCCACGGACTTGGTTGTAAGTTTTATTACCTCTTGTATTTTTTGTGTTGCCATGATTGAAGATGAAAAGATTGAACTTTTCTTACAGAAAAGATTCAACTTTGCTTACAAAAAAGAAAGTACTGTACATGCATAATTAAAACGTATTGAGGAAGTAGTAGTTGTGTAGTATTTCTGGATTTATGTAGGTACATTGGACGGAGACACGTGCTGATGTGGCACCTGGGAGTGCATTTCCATTGAGTAATCTTCGAACGGGTGGGCCTATCTTGTTGGCTAAGACCAATTGCAACTTGTTGGCTTGATGTACTCAATGATTAGCCGAGGCATCACAAAAAATAAAATAAAAAGTATGCAAAGGACATAGTAGCTCAATCATGGCCAGGCAAAGTTGTATCAATAATGATGCAGTGAGTGTAAAAATATTCAATAGAGAAACACTCATATGACAAGTCGGGCACCTGCGTACGACCAACATGTCGCTTCCAAGATGATTCAATCCAAAGCTCGAACTATTAGTTACGTATGCAGGTGAATTGCATGTATAGGAGAACGGGAATTGAATGGCTCGATCAATGAAACATTGGAGAATTTTTTTTTTTTGGATTGATCCTTTTATAGGTCACCGGAAAGGTGGCATTGGACTGATTTTTGTGGGAGCGACTAGAATAGAAGCATGGCTTGTGATGCCAAAATAGAAAAACGAATATGGGCCGTCGGATCCATTGTGGATGGTACAGATTCAAGTGGGGGATCCTAGGCCACTTAATGTGTATTTTATGAAAACCCCCCTTCTACTAGTTAGATGTAAAAGAGACTTTTGCAGTAACTACCTAAACTTTTTTCATGTCGAAACATTTTTGTTCTTAGTAAATACTGTAGTACCTATGCCATATCTTCACAGCGCTCATTCCTGCCCCCTCCCTTCATATGTAAACTAATTATGCAAGAAACTTGAACATGACCATCACACACTAATATTTGAGTACGTGTAAGCTGAACCATATCAGGCACAAGAAATAGCGTATATGTTAAAATGAACCAAATACTTGAGTGCATGTCAAACTGGACTCTCAGCGCCGCATTTTTTAGTACATGTCAAACTGTAACATCCCAGGCATAACACAAGAGGACACTCATAAAATGATGTGTTGAACCCTCAGAAGTGCTGGACATTTTAATCACTCAAAAACTGGTCATGAGTTCGACAAGAACAATATTAGCAGAGCCACTCCCTAATATAGACCAGTGAGCCATGTACCAAGTATAATAACTGAAAGTGCTAGTT
>NC_057810.1:39854851-39872256 GCF_018294505.1 Triticum aestivum
GACCTATAAACATGCAGCAGAAGATGAACTACACTAGACAAGCCATACTTTGAAGCTAAAGCGTGATGACTGATAGCAGCTAGGTAGTAGGATCAGGATAGAAGATAGTATGAAGCCAATCAGAACAAGTAGTCACACAGTGAAGTCAAACAGGCAGAGCAATCAGGCAATGACTTCACAAAGACAAACTGTAAGTAAGGAGAGTAAGAGATAGAACCAGTGTGTTGTGAAGACAAGGATTTGTTCGACCAGTTCCAGTTGCTGTGTTAACTGTAAGTCTGGTTAGGGAGGCTGAGATTGAACTCAGAAGACCATGTCTTCACCTTATTCCCCTTGAGCTAAGGACACACAGTCCCCGCCTAATCACTCTGGTAAGTCTTCAAGGTAGACTTCCAAACCTTCACAGACTTCGTTCACCGGCGATCCACAATTGCTCTTGGATGCTCAGAACGCAATGCCTAACCGGCTGGATGAATCACAGTCCTCAAGTGTAACAAGTCTTCAGATCACGCGGACAGAAAGACTTCAGTGATGTCAAACACTCTCTGGGCTTTGGGTGGTTTGGGCTTTGTCCTCGCAAGGTTTCTCTCTCTCAAAGGCTTCGGAGGTGGGTTGCTCTCAAACGACAAAAGCCGTATCTAACTCTGAGCAGCCACCAATTTATGGTGTAGGGGGTGGGCTATTTATAGCCACTAGGCAACCCGACCTGATTTGTCCGAAATGACCCTGGGTCACTAAGGAACTGACACGTGTCACAACGGTCAGATTTCAAACACACGCGACAGCTTGACTTGGGCTACAAGTAAAGCTGACTTATCCGACTCTGGATAAAATTTGCTCCCGAAGACATAGGATTTGGTTGAGCATCACTTCAGTCACTCTGACTTTGTTCACTTGGACCCCACTTAACAGTGCGGTGGTTCCTATGACTCAACAAAGAAGAAAAGAAACAATGAAACTACTAAGTCTTCGCGCTCCATAGTCTTCACTCAATGTCTTCTTCTGTCATAGTCTTCAGTGTGAATGTCTTCACGTACCACCATTATTTTCAATGTCTTTATACATTTTTAGAGGTCATCTCCGGTAGGTAAACCGAATCAAGGAGGGACTAATACCTGTGTTATCCTACAATTCTCACAAACACATTAGTCCCTCAACCACGTTTGTTGTCAATACTCCAAAACCAAACTAGGGGTGGCACTAGATGCACTTACAATCTCCCCCTTTTTGGTGATTGATGACAAACTAGTTGAAGTTTTCAACGGGGATATAAATATGTGAAATTGTAAAGGATGAGGTATTGTCTTCGTAAGTAGCAAAAGGCTCTCCCTGAAGATGTGCATATAAATGATTTGCTTTTGGAATGCAAATGCACATGGCAGGTTCTACTTGTGGAGATCCTCTTCAACTTATGAAGACAATTCATCATGCATGATTTGATGTAATGAAGATAATGACATGCATAATGAGAAACGGACGTCTGCATAATGATCTAAGTGCGGAAGTTATCATCGCACATGCGGAATTTATCATCGCATCACGAAATAGCAAATAAGTAGCAGATGACCATCGAGTTTGAGTGTTACAACTCAGAGAATCAAATGTATCAAGAGCAAGAGTTGTAAACACATGGCAAAATATAATGCAACCGCCCATCTGAACCCGCTTGAAGACTATCAACTCATAACTTCTCCCCCTTTTGTCAGTAAGGACCAAAAATGTTTGAAGACAGTGAGCCTCTAGTCGTATCCAGAAGGAGTAGGAGAGGGTGCAGGGTTGGTGTCGAGGTTTGGCGGTGCAGACGAACTTGGAGCAGTGTTGATATGCGTTGGAGGTGGCGAAGTGGCATCATCTTGATCATCGATCACATGAGCATTCACAGTTGCAGCAGAAGAGGAGTAATGTGAGTCTTCAAGAGATGGAGTGCGCTGCAGAACAGCATTTCTGGGTGGAGTGGAATCAAACTTGAATCTTTCTGAGAAGCCATCGTTCTGAAGATCTTCCTCAGCACACATAAGCGTCAGCCCTTTCCATGTGCGTCGACAGGTTTCATGTGCGACAAAGGCATTCTTGGTTGCAAGGTTGCGAATGCGGTTGACGTCAGTCATGATGCTTTGCATCTGGCGCTTGAGCCAATCATGATGCCTATCCTGTTTCTGATGTAGGCCAACGAGAAGCTCGCGATCATTGAGAACCCGAGATCGCCTTCGAGGCCGTTGAGCAATTTTGCTGTTAGTGGCTTCGGTTGGGGCACAGTGAGGTGCACGTGTAGTACCAGCCAACGGATAGATGCGAGTGGCAGCCAGCACACCTTCAATGGGCTGAGTGAAGCTCTGACGATCAACGTTATGAAGATAAAGTGGCTCTTTGTCAGGCTCTGGATAGATGGCTTCAACAGACATATCAACATCTGGCAAGAAGACAATGTGGTTGCGTGCAGATGGCTGATAGTTGAAGGCAGTGTGAAGCTTGATCAGACACATGATCCATGGAGCATAGAACTTCAAGCCAAAAATGTCAGATCCTGATGCAGCAAGTTGGCGGATGAAGAAATCTTGTGCATTGAAGCTTTTGCCATGAAGAATATGGAAGACCAATGTCTTCATTGCACCTTCTAGCTTAGCCTTTGGAGAATGTCCCTTGATAGGCCAGAGAGTTCGCCTTATGATGTGATAGATTGTGCGTGACAGATACTCAAGGTCTTCAACAAAGAACTCCTTAGGATATTCTGCATCTGGAGGCAATGGCTTCATCATGCTCAGCATCTGGCTGATGTCAGGTTCAGGCTTGTGAAATATGCTTTCCACAACTGCAGTGTGAAGCTGACAACCAGGCTCATAGAGATCACCTGGAGTGGGAAGGCCAGTAAGCTCAATGGCATCAAATGCTTTGGCTTCATGATGGACATTTCCTGTCATCCACTCAAGGACCCAAGTCTTCGGATCCCTGTTGTAGCCTCTAATATGCACAGTGGCATAGAATAGGAGCAGCAACTCTTCATTCCAGTGCTCCTTGTCAGTGACAAAATGCAGTAAGCCAGCCTCTCTGAAGCAATTGAGAGCTTCTTGCAAGCAGGGCAGGCCAGCTTTGGCTTCAGTATCAAGGCGCATATGCGGCCTTGGTTGTACAGAATGCATGAATAATAGCTGCGCTGCTGATAACTCCAGAACCGATCAGATGAAATCTTGGGCTTGGTGTAGAGGTTCTTGTCTCTATCCAAGAAGGTGTTGTGTGCAATGAAGTCATTGACATTAAAGGATCCTGGTGAAGTGGCAGTACCTGGAAATCTGGGCAGTCTCGGCTTTGGCTTCTGAACCTGAGGCCTGTGCACAACATGGTAGTCAAATTGAGAACCAGCAGCAGGTGGAGGAATCAGAATAGGCCATCTGACAGTGACAAGCTGGCCATAGTTGTATGCTTGCTCAATAGTGTGTGGCCTTGGAGGCGGAACAGGAGCAGTGGCATTAACTTCAAGCAACAGATTGGCGACAGGTGCAGCATTGACTTCATCTGCTTGATGGGCTTCATTGGGCACTGGCGCATTGCCCACTGTAGGCTCCACATTGGCTTCGGCCTTGACAACGTCATTGGCTTCAGGAATGTCAGTTGTGGCAGCCTCAGGATTCTCACCCTCTACTTGAGTAGCTGGAGGTCCTGGCATAGACTGATTCTCTTCATGCAATTCTTCTTGTGTTGTAGGGGGAGTAGAGACACGCTCTTCTTCTTGTGTTGTAGGGGGAGTAGCGACACGCTCTTCTTCTTGTGTTGTGCCGGCTGATGCAGTCGGAGGGTCTTCAGCAGCATTGGCTTCAGACACAGGGACTGTCACAGAAGGATTGTCTTCAGGGAACACTTGACGTGCCACTGAACTTGACAAGTTGGAGCCCTGTTCTGTGATGGTGGTCATGGAGACAGATGTCCTCAGGCCTTTGCGAAGCCGTTGGAATACGGGCGACACCTTTGGTGATGGTGATGTGTCCATGTAGTTGTCATCATTTGACATGGGGCTGATGACAGGCACATATGATGGTTGGGGTGTACTTGGGGAGACTTGAGGTGGGGTAGCTTGCTGGGGGCGATCAGCCCACGATGCATCTTGTGATATTGGCGTCAAAGGACAACCAATGCTGATAAGCCCACTGTTCGTTCGAACAGGCGATGATACCGTTGGGTGCTCGATCTGAGGAATGACTTCATCATCTTCTACTTTGTCTTGGGGACCAATGTCTTCAGTCACGATAGGATCAACGACTGGAACTTCTTGTTCTTTAGGAGCCTCTGTGGAAGCAGGCTCACAAATAATCATGCGACGCTCTTGGTTTGCAGACGGAGGGGGAACAAATGCAAGGGGTTCAACAACAAGGGGCTCTGTGGGAGCAGCCCGATCTCTTTTCTTGGTCTTTCTTTTCTTTGGGGGTGGTGCATCATCAGTAGTGCGCTTGGTTTTCCTCTTCCTGGCTTCGGCTGCAGCTGCCTTGGTTTTCTTCTGTTCTGAAGCCACTATGGAGACCTTAGGCTTCGAGCCTGTCATGCTAGCAGGGAAGATAATGCGAGGTTCTTCCCGCCTTGGAGCTTCAGTGGGGGCCACAACAGACTTCTTCTTTTGCTTGGCAGCCATCTTGGGGTCAATACCAGGACGCCCAAGTGCGTTGCACTTTTCAGCTTTGTTGTAAGCCTGAACACACTTGGCGGCAAGAGTTTTCATGCGCTCTCTGGAGCCTTTGGCTTCTTCACGCTTCTTGCGAAAGGCTTCTTTTAGGTCATTGAGCATCACCTTGAATTTTTGCACATCAGCCACATTCAGCCTGGCTACATGTTTCTTGAACTGTTCCTTCTCGAAGTCGATCTTTCGCTTCAGTTCAATGATGCACTGAGCCAGAGCAAGTTCAGGAGCAATGGCGCCTTGGAACGCAATGCTGACGCCAATGAGAAGCTGAAGGTCATCAAAGCTGAGCTCCTGATTATCAAACCACTCATCAATGAAGTTCTTCAGAATGTTTACATCAAAGAGGGGCAGATCATGGAAGATCTCCGCCTCTTGCTTGCTCTTGATCAGCTGTTCCAGAGCATCTTCACCAAATTCTTCATCAGAAGACAAGTCAATCGGTTCAGTTTCATTCCTCAGAATGGCTGCAGGCGTCAGTGCATGACTCAGTTTCTGAACTGATGTCTTCTGTGGCTTCTCACGCTTTTTGGAGATGCGAGAGAGATCTTCAGAGTTATTGCTTGGAGCAGAAGGGGCAGTTGCCAATGGCTTCACTCTTGAAGCTTTTGGAGCAGCAGATGATTTTGAAGCTTTAGTCTTATTTTGCTTCATAGGCTTTGGAGGAGGAGGTGGAGCTTCATCAGTGTGAGCATCATCATCATCAGAATGATCCACTTTGGCACCTCGAACGGTAATGTGAGTGATGAGGCCAGCAAGGTTGTAGAAGGGGTCAATCCTGTTTTCATTGACTTCACGGGTGCCATTGTCCCGAGGTGCGGAGGGACCAGGGTTGAAGTCAAGCCCCAGATCCTTCTTGTTCGCAGCAGCTGAGTTTTTGGCAAACTGGTAGTTTCAGGCTGTGGTCCGCGCACCATACAAGGATAGAAGCCTTGCTCCATAGCTTCAGGGTGCCTTGTGAAGGAAATATGCCCTAGAGGCAATAATAAAGTTATTATTTATTTCCTTATATCATGATAAATGTTTATTATTCATGCTAGAATTGTATTAACCGGAAACATAATACATGTGTGAATACATAGACAAATATATAGTCACTAGTATGCCTCTACTTGACTAGCTCATTAATCAAAGATGGTTATGTTTGCTAACCATAGACATGTGTTGTCATTTGATTAATAAGGTCACATCATTAGGAGAATGATGTGATTGACATGACCCATTCCGTTAGCCTAGCACTTGATCGTTTAGTATGTTGCTATTGCTTTCTTCATGACTTATACATGTTCCTGTAACTATGAGATTATGCAACACCCGTTTACCGGAGGAACACTTTGGGTGCTACCAAACGTCACAACGTAACTGGGTGATTATAAAGGAGTACTACAGGTGTCTCCAAAGGTATATATTGGGTTGGCGTATTTCGAGATTAGGTTTTGTCACTCCGATTGTCGGAGAGGTATCTCTGGGCCCTCTCGGTAATGCACATCACTATAAGCCTTGCAAGCATTGCAACTAATGAGTTAGTTGTGAGATGATGTATTACGTAACGAGTAAAGAGACTTGCCGGTAACGAGATTGAACTAGGCATTGGATACCGGAGATCGAATCTCGGGCAAGTAACATACCGATGACAAAGGGAACAACGTATGTTGTTATGCGGTTTGACCGATAAAGATCTTCGTAGAATATGTAGGAGCCAATATGAGCATCCAGGTTCCGCTATTTGTTATTGACCGAGAATAGTTCTAGGTCATGTCTACATAGTTCTCAAACCCGTAGGGTCCGCACGCTTAAGGTTTCGATGACAGTTTTATTATGAGTTTATGAGTTTTGATGTACCGAAGGCGTTCGGAGTCCCGGATGAGATCGGGGACATGACGAGGAGTCTCTAAATGGTCGAGACGTAAAGATCGATATATTGGACGACTATATTCGGAGTTCGGAAAGGTTCCGAGTGATTCGAGTATTTTTCGGAGTACCGGAGAGTTACGGGAATTCGCCGGGGAGTATATGGGCCTTATTGGGCCATACGGGAATAGAGGAGAGAGGCCGAAAGGAAGGAGGCGCGCAGCCCCCCTCTGGTCCGAATTGGACAAGGGGTGCAGCCCCCTTTTCCTTCCTCCTCTCCCCCTCTTTCCTTCTCTCCTACTCCAACAAGGAAGGGGGGGAGTCCTACTCCCGGTGGGAGTAGGACTCCTCCTGGCGCGCCCCTCCTGGCCGGTCGAACCCCTCCTCCTTGCTCCTTTATATACGGGGGCAGGGGGGCACCTCTAGGCACAACAACACAAGTTGATCTACGGATCATTCCTTAGCCGTGTGCGGTGCCCCCCTCCACCATATTCCACCTCGGTCATATCGTCGCGGAGTTTAGGTGAAGCCCTGCGCCGGTAGAACATCATCATCGTCACCACGCCATCGTGCTGACGGAACTCATCCCCGAAGCTTTGCTAGATCGGAGCCCGGGGATCGTCATCGAGCTGAACGTGTGCTGAACTCGGAGGTGCCGTACGTTCGGTACTTGGATCGGTCGGATCGTGAAGACGTACGACTACATCAACCGCGTTGTCATAACGCTTCCGCTTACGGTCTACGAGCGTACGTGGACAATACTCTCCCCTCTCGTTGCTATGCCATCACCATGATCTTGCGTGTGCGTAGGAATTTTTTTGAAATTAGTACGTTCCCCAACAGTGGCATCCGAGCCTAGGTTTTATGTGTTGATGTTATATGCACGAGTAGAACACAAGTGAGTTGTGGGCGATACAAGTCATACTGCTTACCAGCATGTCATACTTTGGTTCGGCGGTATTGTTGGATGAAGCGGCCCGGACCGACATTACGCGTACGCTTACGCGAGACTGGTTTTACCGCCGTGCTTTGCACACAGGTGACTAGCGGGTGTCTGTTTCTCCAACTTTAGTTGAACCGAGTGTGGCTACGCCCGGTCCTTGCGAAGGTTAAAACAGCACCAACTTGACGAACTATCGTTGTGGTTTTGATGCGTAGGTAAGAACGGTTCTTGCTCAGCCCGTAGCAGCCACGTAAAATTTGCAACAACAAAGTAGAGGACGTCTAACTTGTTTTTGCAGGCCATGTTATGATGTGATATGGTCAAGACGTGATGAGATATAAGTTGTTGTATGAGATGATCATGTTTTGTTGAAGTTATCGGCAACTGGCAGAAGCCCTATGGTTGTCTCTTTGTTGCATAAGATGCAAGTGCCAAATAATTACTTTACTTTATCGCTATGCGATAGCAATAGTTGCAAGAGCAATAGTTGGCGAGACGACCATGTGATGACACATTGATATAGATCAAGATGATGAAGATCATGGTGTCATGCCGGTGACGATAGAGATCATGACAGTACTTTGGAGATGGAGATCAAAGGCGCAAGATGATCATGGCCATATCATGTCACATATTTTGATTGCATATGATGCTTATCTGTTATACATCTTATTCTGTTTTGTTTGACGGTAGCATTTTAAGATGATCTCTCACTAATTATCAAGAAGTTTTTTCCCTGAGTATGCACCGTTGCGAAAGTTCTTCGTGCTGAGACACCACGTGATGATCGGGTGTGATAGGCTCTACGTTCAAATACAACGGGTGCAAAACAGTTGCACACGCGGAATACTCAGGTTAGACTTGACGAGCCTAGCATATACAGATATGGCCTCGGAACACGGGGACCGAAAGGTCGAGCGTGAATCATATAGTAGATATGATCAACATAGTGATGTTCACCATTGAAACTACTCCATCTCACGTGATGATCGGACATGGTTTAGTTGATATGGATCACGTGATCACTTAGAGGATTAGAGGGATGTCTATCTAAGTGGGAGTTCTTAAGTAATATGATTAGAACTTTAATTTATCATGAACTTAGTCCTGGTAGTATTTTGCAAATTATGTTATAGACCAATAGCTCGCGTTGTTGCTTTCATATGTTTATTTTGATATGTTCCTAGAGAAAACTATGTTGAAAGATGTTAGTAGCAATGATGCGGATTGGATCCGTGATCTGAGGTTTATCCTCATTGCTGCACAGAAGAATTATGTCCTTGATGCACCGCTAGGTGACAAACCTATTGCAGGAGCAGATGCAGACGTTATGAACGTTTGACTAGCTCAATATGATGACTACTTGATAGTTTAGTGCACCATGCTTAACGGCTTAGAATCGGGACTTCAAAGACGTTTTGAACGTCATGGACCATATGAGATGTTCCAGGAGTTGAAGTTAATATTTCAAGCAAATACCCGAGTTGAGAGATATGAAGTCTCCAACAAGTTCTATGGCTAAAAGATGGAGGAGAATCGCTCAACTAGTGAGCATGTGCTCAGATTGTCTGGGTACTACAATCGCTTGAATCAAGTGGGAGTTAATCTTCCAGATAAGATAGTGATTGACAGAATTCTCTAGTCACCATCACCAAGTTAGTAGAACTTTGTGATGAACTATAGTATGCAAGGGATGACGAAAACAATTCCCGAGCTCTTCGTGATGTTGAAATCGACGAAGGTAGAAATCAAGAGAGAGCATCAAGTGTTGATGATTGACAAGACCGCTAGTTTCAAGAGAAGGGCAAAGGGAAAGAAAGGGAACTTCAAGTGGAAAGACAAGCAAGTTGTCACTCCTGCGAAGAAGCCCAAAGCTGGACCATAGCCTGAAACTGAGTGCTTACACTGCAAAGGAATTGGTCACTGGAAGCGGAAATGCCCTAAATATTTGGTGGATAAGAAGGATGGCAAAGTGAACAAAGGTATATTTGATATACAGGTGTTTGATGTGTGCCTTACTAGTGTTTATAGTAGCCCATGAGTATTTTGATACTTGTTCGGTTGCTAAGATTAGCAACTCGAAACAGGAGTTACATAATAAACAGAGACTAGTTGAGGGTGAAGTGACGATGTGTATTGGAAGTGGTTCCAAGATTGATATGATCATCATCGCACACTCCCTATACCTTCGGGATTAGTGTTAAACCTAAATAAATGTTATTTGGCGTTTGCGTTGAACATGAATATGATTTGATCATGTTTATTGCGATACGGTTATTCATTTAAAGTCAAAGAATAATTGTTGTTCTGTTTACATGAATAAAACCTTCAATGGTCATACACCCGATGAAAATAGTTTGTTGGATCTCGATCGTAGTGATACACATATTCATAATATTGATGCCAAAAGATGCAAAGTTAATAATGATAGTGCAACTTGTTTGTGGCACTGCCGTTTGGGTCATATCGGTGTAAAGCGCATGAAGAAACTCCATAAAGATGGATTTTCGGAATCACTTGGTTATGAATCATTTGATGCTTGCGAACCGTGCCTTTTGGGAAAGATGACTAAAACTCCGTTCTCCGGAACAATGGAACAAGCTACTGACTTATTGGAAACAATACATACCGATGTATGCGATCCAATGAGTGTTGATGCTCGTGGCAAGTATCGTTATTTTCTGACCTTCACAAGATGATTTGAGCAGATATGGGTATATCTACTTGATGAAACATAAGTCTGAAATAGTTGAAAGGTTCAAAGAATTTCAGAGTGAAGTGGAAAAATCATCATAACAAGAAAATAAAGTTTCTGCGATCTGATCGCGGAGACGAATATTTGAGTTACGAGTTTGGTCTTCAATTAAAACAATGTGGAATAGTTTCACAGCTCACGCCACCTGGAACACCACAATGTTATGGTGTGTCCGAACGTCGTAATCGTACTTTACTAGATATGGTGCGATCTATGATGTCTCTTATCAGTTTACCACTATCGTTTTCGGGTTATGCATTAGAGACAGTTGCATTCACTTTAAATAGGGCACCATCAAAGTCCGTTGAGACGACGCCTTATGAACTGTGGTTTGGCAAGAAACCAAAGTTGTCATTTCTTAAATTTTGGAGCTGCGATGCTTATGTGAAAAAGTTTCAACCTGATAAGCTCGAACCCAAATCGGAGAAGTGCGTCTCCATAGAATACCCAAAGGTAACTATTGGGTACACCTTCTATCACAGATCTGAAGGCAAGTTATTTGTTGCTAAAATGGATCCTTTCTAGAGAAGAAGTTTCTCTCGAAAGAAGTGAGTGGGAGGAAAGTAGAGCTTGATAAGGTAATTGTACCTTCTCCCAAATTGGAAAGTAGTTCATCACAGAAATCAGTTCATGTGATTCCTACACCAATTAGTGAGGAAGCTAATGATGATGATCATGAAACTTCAGATCAAGTTACTACAAAACCTCGTAGGTCTTCCAAAGTACAGTCCGCACCAGAGTGGTACAGTAATCTTGTTCTGGAAGTCATGTTACTAGACCATGATGAACCTACAAACTATGAGGAAGCGATGATGAGCCCAGATTCTGCGAAATGGCTTGAGGCCATGAAATCTGAGACAGGATCCATGTATGAGAAAAAAGTGTGGACTTTGGTGGAGTTACCCGATGTTCGGCAAGCCATATTGTATAAATGGATCTTCAAGAGGAAGACAGACGTTGATAGTAGTGTTACTATCTATAAAGCTCGACTTGTCACAAAAAGGTTTTCGACAAAGTTCAAAATATTGACTACAATGAGATTTTCTCAACTGTAGCGATGCTTAAGTCTGTTCGAATCATGTTAGCAATTGCCACATTTTATGAAATCTGGCAAATTGATGTCAAAACTGCATTCCTTAATGGATTTATTAAAGAAGAGTTGCATATGATGCAACCAGAAGGTTTTGTCAATCCTAAAGGTGCTAACAAATTGTGCAAGCTCCAGCGATCCATCTATGGACTGGTGCAAGCATCTCGGAGTTGGAATATACGCTTTGATGAGTTGATCAAAGCATATGGTTTTATACAGACTTTTGAAGAAGCCTGTATTTACAAGAAAGTGAGTGAGAGCTCTGTAGCATTTCTACTATTATATGTGGATGACATATTGTTAATTGGAAATGATATGGAAATTCTGGATAGCATGAAAGGATACTTGAATAAGAGTTTTTCAAAGCAAGACCTCGGTGAAGCTGCTTACACATTGAGCATTAAGATCTATATAGATAGATCAAGACGCTTGATAAGATTTTTCAAAGAGTACATACATTGATAATTTTTTGAAATAGTTCAAAATGGAACAGTCAAAGAAGGAGTTCTTGCCTGTGTTACAAGGTGTGAAGTTGAGTAAGACTCAAGACCCGACCATTGCAGAAAATAGAAAGAGAATGAAAAGTCAATCCCTATGCCTCAGTCATAGGTTCTATAAAGTATGCTATGCTGTGAACCAGACCTATTGTATACCTTGCTCTGTGTTTGGCAAAGGAATACAATTTTGATCTAATAGTAGATCACTGGACATGGGTCAAGAATATCCTTAGTGAAGACTAAGGAAATATTTCTCAATTATGGAGGTGATAAAAGAGCCCGTCGTAAAGAGTTACATCGGTGCAAGCTTTTACACCAATCCAGATGACTCTAAGTCTCAATCTGGATACATATTGAAAGTGGGAGCAATTAGCTAGAGTAGCTCCGTGCAGAGCATTGTGGACATAGAGTATTTGCAAAATACATACGGCTCTGAATATGACAGATCCGTTGACTAAACTTCTCTCACAAGCAAAACATGATCATACCTTAGTACTCTTTGGGTGTTAATCACATAGCGATGTGAACTAGATTATTGACTCTAGTAAACCCTTTGGGTGTTGATCACATGATGATGTGAACTATAGGTATTAATCACATGCAGATGTGAATATTGGTGTTAAATCACATGGCGACGTGAACTAGATTATTGACTCTAGTGCAAGTGGGAGACTGAAGGAAATATGCCCTAGAGGCAATAATAAAGTTATTATTTATTTCCTTATATCATGATAAATGTTTATTATTCATGCTAGAATTGTATTAACCGAAAACATAATACATGTGTGAATACATAGACAAACATATAGTCACTAGTATGCCTCTACTTGACTAGCTCATTAATCAAAGATGGTTATGTTTCCTAACCATAGACATGTGTTGTCATTTGATTAATAAGGTCACATCATTAGGAGAATGATGTGATTGACATGACCCATTCCGTTAGCCTAGCACTTGATCGTTTAGTATGTTGCTATTGCTTTCTTCATGACTTATACATGTTCCTGTAACTATGAGATTATGCAACTCCCGTTTACCGAAGGAACACTTTGGGTGCTACCAAATGTCACAACGTAACTGGGTGATTATAAAGGAGTACTACAGGTGTCTCCAAAGGTACATGTTGGGTTGGCGTATTTCGAGATTAGGTTTTGTCACTCCGATTGTCAGAGAGGTATCTCTGGGCCCTCTCGGTAATGCACATCACTATAAGCCTTGCAAGCATTGCAACTAATGAGTTAGTTGTGAGATGATGTATTACGTAACGAGTAAAGAGACTTGCCGGTAACGAGATTGAACTAGGCATTGGATACCGACGATCGAATCTCGGGCAAGTAACATATCGATGACAAAGGGAACAACGTATGTTGTTATGCGGTTTGACCGATAAAGATCTTCATAGAATATGTAGCAGCCAATATGAGCATCCAGGTTCCGCTATTGGTTATTGACCGAGAATAGTTCTAGGTCATGTCTACATAGTTCTCGAACCCGTGGGGTCCGCACGCTTAAGGTTTCGATGACAGTTTTATTATGACTTTATGAATTTTGATGTACCGAAGGAGTTCGGAGTCCCGGATGAATCGGGGACATGACGAGGAGTCTCGAAATGATCGAGACATAAAGATCGATATATTGGAGGACTATATTTGGAGTTCAAAAAGGTTCCGAGTGATTCGGGTATTTTTCGGAGTACCGGAGAGTTACGGGAATTCGCCGGGGAGTATATGGGCCTTATTGGGCCATACGGGAATAGAGGAGAGAGGCCGAAAGGAAGGAGGCGCGCAGCCCCCCTCTGGTCCGAATTGGACAAGGGGTGCAGCCCCCTTTTCCTTCCTCCTCTCCCCCTCTTTCCTTCTCTCCTACTCCAACAAGGAAGGGGGGGGAGTCCTACTCCCGGTGGGAGTAGGACTCCTCCTGGCGCGCCCCTCCTGGCCGGCCGAACCCCTCCTCCTTCCTCCTTTATATACGGGGGCAGGGGGGCACCTCTAGGCACAACAACACAAGTTGATCTACGGATCGTTCCTTAGCCGTGCGCGGTGCCCCCCTCCACCATATTCCACCTCGGTCATATCGTCGCGGAGTTTAGGCGAAGCCCTGCGCCGGTAGAACATCATCATCGTCACCACGCCGTCGTGCTGACGGAACTCATCCCCGAAGCTTTGCTGGATCGGAGCTCGGGGATCGTCATCGAGCTGAACGTGTGCTGAACTCGGAGGTGCCGTACTTTCGGTACTTGGATCGGTCGGATCGTGAAGACGTACGACTAAATCAACCGCATTGTCATAACGCTTCCGCTTACGGTCTACGAGGGTACGTGGACAATACTCTCCCCTCTCGTTGCTATGCCATCACCATGATCTTGCGTGTGCGTAGGAATTTTTTTGAAATTACTACGTTCCCCAACACCTTGATGGCATTTTTCTCTGCATATTCCTTGGTGATGAAGCGGTATCTGAACAACTCTTCTGCCCAATATCTTTGAAACCATTGGATTCGATTTTTGCGTTCAGTGTAGGTTTCTTCTGGATCAGTTTTGTACATCTCGTGCAAATCAGGAGGTAAGTCCTTGGAAGTGTCACCACGACGCTGTCTGCCTCCCTTTCTTGCTGATTTCCAGTTGCCATGAAGTGTAAACTGAAAGGCTTCAGTACTTTTAAAGGCTTCAAACGGCTGGAATGACAGGAACTCGCTTCAGGTGAGTTGATGTGACTCTACAAGAACTCTCCAAACGAATGCAGACTATGAGAACCAAGGGATTCTCCCACGGACATGTACCTGTGACAGTATTAAAGGTGTGAGGGAAGGGGACAAGGTCATATGCATTCTCATAAGATTTTGAAGATAAATCAGTTTGAAGACATTGACCTCATAACGCGAAGACATTCACTTATATGATGTGAGTTGGTTCCAGAGTTGTACAAATCCAAGAATAAGTACAAGTGAGGAATCTAACTTGTGAAGAAGCATAAGTGAATATACTAGGCAGAATATGAGATGCAGAAAGAGATAGATTCATGTTCGAAGATCTAGAAACCACTTTTGGTACAAAGGGATGAATCTATCAGATCCAAAAGACGGTAAAAAGTAAACTTTTATTACCACACGAAGAACTGCTAGACGGAGCGAAGATGGATGCCGAGCAGTTCGATCTCCCGTGCCCTAACTTGGCGACGAGAGACAGCTACGGCGGCGGCAAAGAAGATAAGGTCCGCGGCCGGCGTGAGGACGACGTCGGAGAAGTCGCGGCAGCTAAGCGTTGTGTCGCCGGCGTCGTCGAGTGCTAGCGGCGGCGCTAGGGTTTTCGAGAGGTGGCGAGGTGGAAGAAAGATTTTGACAGCGATGGAATGTGCATTTATAAGGAAAGGGACAACACAGCGTAATTACGCAGGTGCCCCTGGCGGTTCACATCTATTGAACATGTGGCAAGCATGCAACACCTTGGAAGTTGTTCCATGTTCCCACGCACGCCTGGATTGTCGGGGTGGTTATTCCGAATTCTCCGTGTTTCAGGCAAAAAGGATATGGCATTAAAAGCAGACATAAATGTTTGTCAGATTGACTTCAGCCGACAAGGTTTAGTGAAGACAATTGACGGTTTTCAATAGAATGCATATGATTTGGATAGATAGAGTTGAGGTAGAAGCATAGATAGGTTAGGGTCCGATCACATTCACTTAGATCAAAAGATTCAACAAGAAGTCATAGCTGTAAGTGAATGTTGTAGAGGACAGAACACAAGTAGTATATAACTAGTTTAAAGGCCAAATCAACCATATGAAGATAAACTTGAATACGAGTCAGGGATGAAGACAAATCAATTATGAAGACTTTGCAAACATAACGCCAGGAGAAACACTTCAAACAAAAGTTTGGTGGTGGCGTTACCCACCGTATAGGAAGTATTAGACCAGACACGGCGTACAATTATCGTGGCACTCCGAAGTCAAATTCCGCATTAATGTATTCACACTTGTAATGTATGTCTTCATTGATTGAAGATATACGTTACTTCGTGTGTTGCACATCTAAGTCATCAAAATGCATAAGTGTTAGGATGTGTGCCTAATCATAGGACATTCGAGGATTCCAAGATATTTAGCTCACACCGCAACTTGCAAAACCTTTTCTCATCCAAGGGCTTAGTGAAGATATCAGCCAACTGCTCTTCTATCTTGACGTGGATGATACCAATGTTTTCCTTCATAACATGATCTCTGAGGAAGTGATGACGAATCTCAATATGCTTTGTCTTCGACTGCTGAACTGGATTGTTGGCAATCTTGATGGCACTCTCATTGTTGCAGTAGAGAGGCACATTCTTTAGGTGTATACCATAGTCCTTGAGAGTTTGCTTCATCCAGAGAGATACACAGTTCTGCTTCTTTGAAGACCAACAGACAAGTGATCGTCCAGAAAGTGACATGTGCCTGATGTGGACTTGCGATCAACCTTGTCACCAGCATAATCAGCATCTGAGAATCCAACTAGATCAAACTCTGAGCCCTTTAGATACCATAATCCTAGTGTTGGGGTGTAAGCCAAATATCGAAGAATTTGCTTCACAGCTAAGTGATGCGATTCCTTTGGTGCCGCTTGGAATCGGGCACACATGCAAACACTAAGCATTATATCTGGCCTAGATGCACATAAATAAAGCAAGAACCAATCATGGAGCGGTATACCTTTTGGTCGAATACTTTACCATTGTCGTCGGGACCCAGATGACTTTTGGTTGGCATTGGCGTCGTGTATCCTTTGCAGTTTTGCATTCCAAACTTCTTCAGGCAATCTTTGAGATATTTTTCTTGAGATATGAAGATGCCATTGCGTTGCTGGCGGATTTGAAGACCCAGAAAGAACTTCAGCTCTCCCATCATGGACATCTGATATTGCTCTTGCATCATATGACCAAACTCATCACTGTATTTCTTGTTGGTGCAGCCAAAGATAATGTCATCCACATATATTTGGCACACAAACAGTTCACCGTCATAAGTCTTCGTGAAGAGAGTAGGGTCCAATGAACCAGGTTTGAAGCCTTTGCTCTTCAGGAAGTCCTTGAGCGTATCATACCAAGCGCGAGGGGCTTGTTTGAGGCCATACAGTGCCTTGTTGAGCTTGTACACCATATCAGGATGTTTTGGATCTTCAAAGCCAGGAGGTTGTGCAACATATACTTCTTCTTCTATCTTTCCATTGAGAAAATCACTCTTCACATCCATTTGATATAGGAGAATGTTGTGATGATTTGCATAGGCAAGCAGTATGTGAATAGCTTCAAGCCTTGCCACAGGAGCAAAAGTTTCATCAAAGTCAATCCCTTCCACTTGAGTGTAGCCTTGAGCAACGAGCCGTGCTTTGTTTCTGACTACTTGACCATGCTCGTCTTGCTTGTTGCGATATATCCATTTGGTGCCAATGATATTGTGTTTCCGAGGATCAGGACGCTTGACAAGCACTACTAGGGAAAAGCCTATACACAGAATCTTACCAGCAGCGTTCCTCAAAATACCACGCTACTGCTATTTAGCAGCAGCGCGTTTAACCAAAACGCGCTGCTGACAGGAAAATAGCAGTAGCGCGTCCACCACAAACCGCGCTAC
>NC_057810.1:39872599-39889784 GCF_018294505.1 Triticum aestivum
GCAGCAGCGCGCTTCTAGGAAAACCGCTACTGCTAAGATCAGCCCACAAGTTTACTCCCACCTCACTCCGTGAACAGGGTGTTTACCACCTTAAATATGTTATTTCTGAAACTACCACAACCAGTTGGTCTTCACTGAACTCTATGTGCAAAATTTGTGGCCGCAATATGAGTCCTCTCCGGTTCCTACCGGAGGGGACTCATATTGACAATTCAGATTGTACAAAGATCATTGATGGCCAATGTATTTTTGCATTGACGTATTTTTTGTATAGTTACACTTAGCAGTAGCGGTTTACATGCAAAGCGCTACTGCTATTCAGATTAGCTGTAGCGCGTTTTGGCAAACGCGCTACAACTATCCCTACCTTATCCCCACGCGCACGAACGGCCCTCACTCACACTCTCACTCTCGCCCGCGTGCCGATAACCGTCGTCGTGCGTCGCCGCCGCCGCCACCTTCGTCCATCCGCCGCCGAGGTACTCCCCTCCTTCCGTCCCTCCTCCCTCCTCCTCCCTCCTCCCACCTCCTGCGGCCGCCCCTCCCTCCTCTGCCGCCGCCCTCCTCCCTCCGCCTGCGGCCGCCCCTCCTCCCTCCTCCGCCGGCAGCCCTACTCCCACCGCCCTCGACCTCGCCGCCCCTAGCTACCTCTCCATCGCCCCCAACCTCCTGCCACTAGTTAGTACTAGATTTAGTAATAGTAGATGTTAATTTAGGGTTCATAGCTAGTACTAGATGTTGCTTAGTTAGTACTAGATTTTTAGTAGTAGTAGTTGTAGTTGAACTACTTTAGTTGTAGTTGAACTAGTTTAGTAAGTAAATTAATAAACTAGTTGAACTAGTTGAATTAATAGAACTAATGTATTTTTAGTAAGATAATTAATATAACTAGTTGAACTACTTTATATTTAGAAAAAACTAGTTTTTTTCTATTTATAGTAAGTCTATATTTAGTAAGAACTAGTTGAATTAATAAAACTAGTTGAACATGTCATATTTGTTGTTATTTTTTAGTTTAAGCAATTATTCGGGATGTATTAGTGATAACTTATATGGTTTTAGGTGACCACCATCGTCCCCGTCACCGTCCCCCTCCGACATCCCCGTCGTCATCCCAGTCACCGACCCCCTCCGACATCGAGGTGAGACCAGCCAAATATCCTTGTATATCTTGTGTTGTTTCTCAAATAGGATATGTGGTTGCCCAAGTGGCCGTTCATGTTCAGTTTACATCTCCGAGTGGCCTATGTTTTGCCGGAGTGTTGACTAATTTCTGTTCCGGCAAATTTCAGGCGCTCGATATGTCCTTTTTTAGCAAAGGTCATGCCGGATTTTTCCGTGAATTCTAGCATGACTTGTGCTAGAATATGTACAAGTTTAATCTTTGAATTATGAATGTAGGAAATGTCGTACTCAGACGATGACAGTCTCCCGGAGGAGTGTAGCTGGTGCCACGACGATCGAGGTATGTGCGACAGGTTAGTTCGGCTGGACGAAGGTCGGCGCTTCACCATTAAGCTCAAGGAGACCTTCGATTGTGAAACGGTACGCAACAACGACAAGTGTTTTTTTCATAATTAAGCATGACTTCAACTATTTCAATGTCTAATTTTCATATTTTACAATTCGACTAGCTTATCCCATGCCATGCAAGACGCTATGTCTTGGAGAGGATGGGTTTTGAAGACCATGAAAATTTCGAAACAAAGAAAATACACCTAAGGACCCATCATGATATGGATTTTGAAGTAAAACTGTGCAATGCTCAGAGCGTAACCCATTTTGGTTGCCAAAATTAGGAAGCACTTTGCAAAATGTATGGTTTTTATGAGGGTATGATTGTCACCATATGGATCTTGGTGATCCTGACATCGAGCAAGACAATATGAACATTTGGGTCCTTGTTGATACGCTTCCGATTGTACCGCTATGTGAGTTTCTCAAACATAGTTATTAACTAATTTATATTGTTTATTTCAAAATAGTTGATAGCTTATTTCCATTGACAGCTTATTTTGATTCTTCAAAGACTGTGCGGAAGATGGTAGATAAAACCCACTACACCGATGGCACCGAATTAACGTATAAGGAGAAAAATCATCTGATCGCATTTTGTACTCTTCTTGAGAATTACAATAACTATTATCGAACTCCTCCAAATTATGGTAAATATGTGCCACTAGTGCATGTGTTGAACCACGGTAACTTCTCTGGAGATACCCTGGTAAGATTTTTTACTATTACAACATCCGTGCATCTTTTGCATACTTCTAAAACTAGTACATCATTGCTAACTACGAAGTTATTATTATGTTTTTCAACAGAAACTCCTGATGGATTGTGTGCCTCATCTGATGTCTCTGCATGGTCGCCTCTCAGTTCTGAACATACTGCCAGGTAAATCTACGGAGCTCACCTGTGCATATCGGATTTCTAAAACCCGTGAACACATGTTCATCAAAGAATGGAAGAAATGTATGGACATTCTCAAGGAGGTTCTTGGAAGTAACATTCAGCGAAAGGCAAGAATTGGAGACAGGCTAATCTCCATTCTCCATAATGGAGAGTCAGGGGCTATCTTGTTTTTTGCTATTTTACCTTAGAAAATGTAGTAGGTCTTAGTCGAATGTAATAGGTCCTATGAGGTACAAATGTTTATTATGTGGTAATGTGTTAGAGTTGATAATGAGGAGTACTTGTGATTACGACTAGTGACCAATTTGCTATGTGATGTCATTGATGAAAACGATGATCTTGAGGAGGTGTTATATGACAATGATGTATTATGATGATAAGTTGTTAATGATATGATGATGATGATGATATTATTATATCATTGGGTAAAAGAACCGTGGATTAGTTTCAGGTGGATGGACATCCACTTGAAACTAGTCCACGATTCTTTCATCCCATGATGTAATAACTCATTATGATGTAAAAACAATCTCTAAATTCCTTTTGTATGAAAACTTGTGTAAAGGTGTATGAATGCAACATAAAATAAAAAAAATAAAATACTAAATAATAGTAGTAGCACGGGAAAGGAGAAGCGCTACTACTAATTAACAGTAGCGCTGTTCTGGAGAAGCGCTACTACTAAGTCAATTTAGCAGTAGCGTGGGTCTAGGCGCGCTATTGCTAATCATTAGTTGTAGCGCCTTATCAGTAGTGCTCCTTCCCGCGCTACTGATAGGCCTAAAACCCACACTGCTGCTAGGCTTTTCCCTAGTAGTGAAGTTCTCCCACATTGTTCAACTCAAACTGTTGGAGCTCTTCTTGCATCGCTTGAATCCATTCAGGTTCCATGAAAGCTTCAGTCACTTTTGTGGGTTCTGAGATTGAGACGAATGCAAAGTGTCCAGGAAAATTGGTGAGTTGTGTTGCTCTTTATGTGGCTCTTGAACGAGTGAGTGGACCAGGTGCATGTTGCGGAACGTAGCACAAATTCAAAAAAATTCTACGCAACACCAAGATCAATCTATGGAGATTCTAGCAACAAGAGAGGGAGAGGATGAGCATCTTCATACCTTTGAAGATCGCTAAGCGGAAGCATTATAAGAACGCGGATGAAGGAGTCGTACTCGTAGCGATTCAGATCGTGGTTGATTCCGATCTAAGCACCGAACAACGGTGCCTCCTCGTTCAACACACGTACAGCCCGGGGACGTCTCCTCCTTCTTGATCCAGCAAGGGGAGAGGAGAAGTTGAGGAAGAACTCCCACAGCACGACGGCATGGTGGTGGTGGAGCTCGTGGTTATCCGGCAGGGCTTCGCCAAGCACTATGGAGGAGGAGGTGTAGGAGGAGGGAGGGCTGTGTCAGGGAAGAGGGGCGGCTGCCCTCCCACCCGTACACTATATATAGGGGCAAGGGGAGAGGGGGAGGCGCCCTAGTGTTTCCCCTAGGGGCGGCGGCCAAGCAGATTTGATCTCCCGAGGGAAAATCCAACGGAGACTTGCCCCCCAAGCCAAGCAGGTGGAGGATTGCCTCCCAAGCCAGGTGGAGGCGCCCCACCTCCCCAAATAACGTAGGAAAGGGTGTGGGGGGCGCACCACCCCTTAGTGGGCTGGTTTGCCCCTTCCCCTTTGGCCCATGAGGCTCTCCAACACTTGTCGGGGCTCCCGAAACACCTTTCGGTCATGCTGGACATAGCTTGGTACCCCCGGAACACTTCCGGACTCCAATACCCTTTGTCCAATATATCGACCTTCACTGCCGGACCATTCAGGAACTCCTCGTGACGTCCAGGATCACATCCGGGACTCCGAACTACCTTCCGTAACACTACTAGGGAAAACCCTAGTAGTAGCGCAGGTTTTGAGGCTAGCAGCAGCGCGGGTGGCCACGCTACTAATAAGGCGCTACAGCTAACTCATAGTAGTAGCGCGGCCCTAACCCGCGCTACTATTGTTGACGATATCAGCAACGCTTTTTGTGAACGCGCTACTATTAACTAGCTGTAGCGATTTCTCCATCCCTCGCTACTGCTATATCTTTCATCATTTTCCCATTACCCCTTCCCCTTTCAGTTCTCCTTTCAGATACTAGATACTAGATACTGCTAGTAGATATCAAATTTATAAACCATTACTAGGTAGTACTCCCTTCGTTCCAAATTACTCGTCATGGTTTTAGTTCAAACCACGACGAGTAATTTGGAACGAAGGGAGTACTAGATAACAATTTCATGCATAGTCAACATGCATCCTCAAGAAGTACAAAGTCATATCAACGGCCATCATCATATATAGTTCTAGATGATATCGACGACGATCATCATATGTAGTTCTAGATGATATAGTCACACACACATATGTAGTTCTAGATGATATAGCCACACACACATATGTAGTTCTAGATGATATCAAAGACAATCATCATCCTCAAGCCTGGGAGGTTGGTGTTCCTGATAGTAATTAGGATGGCCTGTCCAACACGAAGATTCTTGGCATTGAGGAATTTCTTCCACCCAACCAAATTTAAGTGTGTGCGACCGTCCGTGTCCACGCGGTAAGTACAGGTTGTGACGGAGCCCCTTGCAGTAAGGCGTAGTCCAGCTGAGCCTTCTTCATCAGGCTTGATACCATAACTCACAGATATGCTCTTTGCCAATTTATGAATAAGAAAAACATATCAATTAATAAATAGCCTCGCAAATAAGTACATATGGATTATCTACACTATTAATAGTTTCCTTAGATTCTACACTAATAAGCATGTGATCGAACTCTACACTAAAACATATCATCGACTAGATTCCACACAACATACCATATCATTGGACTGTACACTAAGTAATTCACACTATTAATTTGCATTTGTAAGTATAACATACCATATCATGTCGGTCAACCATGGTATTTGTCAAGCGGGTCACGAATGGCACCCTGACAAAGTCAGCACGTGGCGGAATTATGTCCCACAGGTTGGACACCTCCTCCTCACTCAGCCTTGTTCTTTGAGCTACGATGGCTTCATGAAGTGGGTCCTCATCATCTTCATCGAGTGGGTCCTCATTATCTTCATCATCTTCATCATCTTCGTCATCTTCATCATCTTCCACCAGGTTGAGATAAATGACAGCTAGCTTGGGTCTTTCTGCTCGGAAGTTGAAGCTGATCAACTCACCACCAGTAAGATGCATGCGAGCGACGAAACGGGCCCATCCATCTCCTCCAATCTGCGACATATTGCGTCCTTTCTCGACCTCCATAGTGTACGCCCCCCAGGAGCCTCAAATGTCACAGTGTCTCCTGTCAGCTTGTTGAATTTCAACCTCACATTGCATGGGACGATCTGTGTAAAATAAGCAAAATAACACAATGCAGTAATGCCAACACTAAAAATAAAATAGTTATTACATTTCATCTAATTTCTTACCGCCGCATGACGAAAACTCGGCTGGAAGTAGATGCCGAACAGCTTGCCAGTTGCAAGGCTGCTGGCGCATCTTGACTTGCACAGTCGACATAGTGGTGGTGGTGGTGGCGCCATTCTTCCTAAAGCAATATGAGCAAAGGATTAACAATCAACTAAATCAAAATGTTCTAAGTGAACTAAATCAACTAAATCATATCAACTAAATCAAAATGTTGCATATGAACTAGCCTACTAAATCAACTAAATCAAAATGTTCTAAGTCAACTAAATCAACTAGCCTACTAAATCAACTAAATCAAAATGTTCTAAGTCAACTAAATCAACTAGCCTACTAAATCAACTAAATCAAAATGTTCTAAATCAACTAAATCAACTAGCCTAATAAATCAACTAAATCAAAATGTTCTAAATCAACTAAATGAACTAGCCTACTAAATCAACTAAATCAAAATGTTCTAAGTCAACTAAATTAACTAAATGAATTAGCCTACTAAATCAACTAAATCAAAATGTTCTAAGTCAACTAAATCAACTAGCCTACTAAATCAACTAAATTATATCAACTAAATCAAAATGTTGCATATGAGCAGGAGGGAGAAGGAGGGCGACTCGATGAGGGAGAAGAGAGTAGGATGGAGGAGGAAGGCGGAGCGAGGAGGGGCCGGCCGGCGCGGCCAGTTGAGGGAGGACGGAGGAGGAAGGCGGAGCGAGGAGGGGCAGGCCGGCGCGGCCAGTTGAGGGAGGACGGAGGAGGAAGGCGGAGCAAGGAGGGGCCGGCCAGCGGCGAGTGGAGAGGAAGGACGGAGGAGGAGGCCGGTACCGAGTCCAGCAAGGAGGAGGAGGTGACGGCGCGCGGCGCAGACGGAGGAGGGGCGACGGCGCCGGGTAGACCGGCGCGCGGCGCAGACGGAGAGGATTGAGTGGCTGTGTGTGAGTGGATCGGAATGGAGGAGATGGGGAGATGAATGGCTTAGCAGTAGCGCACTTTAGGAAAAGACGCTACTGCTAAGCTATCTAGCAGCATCGCCTTTCATAATAAAGCGCTACTGCTACGTGTCAGCATGTAAAAATAGAGTTTGTTCAATATATCAAAAATACATTGATCGTCAACGATCTTTTTGTGTACAATCTGATTTGTCAATATGAGTCCTCACCGGTTTAGGAACAGGTGAAGACTCATATTGCAGCCACAAATTCTACACATAGAGTTCAATGAAGATCAAGTGCTTGTCAAAGTTTGAGAAGTAACATATTTAAGGTGGTAGAAACTCTCTTCACTGAGCGAGGTGGGACTAAATTTTTGTAGGAAACTTAGCAGTAGCGCTTATCTGAGAAATGCGCTGCTACTATGCTACGTAGCAGCAGCGTGTGTTGCTATAACGCGTTGCTGCTATAACTAGCCTCGCGGCGGCCTCGTAGGAATTATAGCAGCAGCGCATATTTGAGAGGACACGCTACTGCTATATTTGTCTTAGCAGCGAGTTTCGTCCGTGCGCGCTACTGCTAGTTAGTAGCAGCGAGTTATTTTGAAGCGCGCTGCTGATAAGATTCTGTGTATAGGCTTTTCCCTAGTAGTGTAACCACATACTATTTCCCATAACAACTCTAGCGTCACCGAACCTTAAGTGTGTAGACCCTACGGGTTTGGGAACCATGCAGACATGACCGAGACGTTCTCCAGCCAATAACCAACAGCGGGATCTGGATACCCATGTTGGCTCCCACATGTTCGACGATGATCTTATCGGATGAACCACGATGTTGAGGATTCAATCAATCCCGTATACAATTCCCTTTGTCCATCGGTATGTTACTTGCCTGAGATTCGATCGACGGTATCCCTATACCTTCTTCAATCTCGTTACCGACAAGTCTCTTTACTCGTTCCATAATGCATGATCCCGTGACTAACTACTTAGTCACATTGAGCTCATTATGATGATGCATTACCGAGTGGGCCCATAGATACCTCTCCATCATACGGAGTGACAAATCCTAGTCTCGATTCGTGCCAACCCAACAGACACTTTCGGAGATACCTGTAGTGCACCTTTATAGCCACCCAGTTACGTTGTGACATTTGGTACACCAAAGCATTCCTACGGTATCCGGGAGTTGCACAATCTCATGGTCTAAGGAAATGATACTTGACATTAGAAAAGCTTTAGCAAACGAACTACACGATCTTGTGCTATGCTTAGGATTGGGTCTTGTCCATCACATCATTCTCCTAATGATGTGATCTCGTTATCAATGACATCCAATGTCCATGGTCAGGAAACCATAACCATCTATTGATCAACGAGCTAGTCAACTAGAGGCTCACTAGGGACATGTTGTGGTCTATGTATTCACACATGTATTACGGTTTCCAGTTAATACAATTATAGCATGAACAATAGACAATTATCATGAACAAGGAAATACAATAATAACCATTTTATTATTGCCTCTAGGGCATATTTCCAACAGTGCATTGAGGCTATCAATCATCTTCTCAATATGTACTTCATTTGCAACACGTGGATGAGCAGGACGAAGATTTTGCTCTTGTTGATCATTGTCATCATTTGGGGAATTGTCTTCAGGTTGAGCATTGTCTTCAGGTTGATCAGGTGCAGAAATGACAAGTTCCTCTTCAAACAGACTCTCAGAGGGTATGATTTCGCCAGTTCCCATTTGCTTGATTGACTCACTAGGGGATAACTCATCTAGCACATTTGGCAGGTGCTCTCTTTGCGAGCCGTTAGTTTCGTCGAACCGCACATCCACGGTTTCAACCACTTTATAGTGAAAGAGGTTGAAGACTCTGTAGGAGTGCGAATCCTTTCCGTAACCAAGCATAAAACCTTCATGTGCTTTCGGTGCAAATTTTGAAGTGTGATGAGGATCCTTGATCCAGCACCTAGCACCAAATACTCTGAGGTAACTTATGTTTGGCTTCTTACCAGTTAGGAGCTCATAGGAGGTTTTCTTCAGAAGCTTGTGAAGATAAACACGGTTGATGATGTGGCATGCAGTGTCAATGGATTCAGGCCAGAACTTTCGTGGAGTCTTGTACTCATCAAGCATCGTTCTAGCCATCTCAATAAGAGTTTTGTTCTTGTGCTCGGCGATGCCATTCTGCTGAGGTGTGTAAGGAGCAGAGAACTCATGAGTGATACCCATGGTATCTAGGTAGAGGTCGAGGCCGGTGTTATTGAACTCAGTGCCGTTGTCGCTTCTGATGTGCTTGATCTTGACATCGTAGTTCGTCATGGCACGGTTGGCAAAATGTCTGAAGACATCCTGCACTTCAGTCTTGTAGAGGATTATATGCACCCAAGTGTATCGAGAGTAATCATCAACAATGACGAAGCCATAGAGGCAGGTAGTAGCATTGAGAGTGGAATAGTGAGTAGGGCCAAATAAGTCCATGTGCAACAACTCGAAGGGTTGAGACGTGGTCATGATAGTCTTTGAGGTATGCTTGGCTCTTGTCATCTTTCCAGCTTCGCAGGCGCCACACAAATGATCCTTCTTGAACTTGACGCCTTCAATGCCCACAACATGCTTCTTCTTCGCGAGAGTGTGCAAGTTCCTCATGCTAGCATGCCCTAGCCTTCGATGCCAAAGCCAGCATTCTGAATCTTTTGCAAGAAGACATACGGCCATCTGTGGACCTGCTGAGAAACCTACCATATACATATCATCTTTCCTGTACCCTTCGAAGACTAGAGACTTGTCAGATTCCATTAGTACGAGGCAACGATATTTTCCAAATAGCACAATCATGTTTAAGTCACAAAGTATTGATACCGACATTAAGTTGAAACCAAGGGATTCAACAAGCATCACTTTGTCCATGTGCTGATCCCTTGAGATTGCAACTCTACCTAGGCCCAATACCTTGCTTTTACCAGTGTCAGCAAATGTGATGTGGCTCTTGTCTGATGGACGCAGTGTTGAGTCCATCAGAAGACTTCGATCGCCAGTCATGTGATTAGTGCATCCACTGTCCATAATCCATTCTGAAGCACAAGGTGTCGTGGCCTATAGTGCAGTTAGGAGGATAGGCTTCACAAAGAGTGTTGTGAAGCATAAACATCTGACGCACAAGAGGATTATCAAAGCTTAGATCAAGGTTAGGACTGATAGTATGACAGGCAAGCAATTCAGATATGAAATACATAGTAAGATCATTTAGGCATTTTATCTTGCGTCCCAAAATGTGTTTTAGGTCTCCTGCAATAGCATCAGACGCCTTTGAATTCCGGCTGGAGACCTTTCTCTGCAAAAGAAAGTTAGTTCTTCTTAACCACCCACATCTTTAGGGGTGGCTTAGAAGCAATGAGTCTAAGTGCAGCATCTGAGAATTTTGGTTTTGGACCCCTAGCAAATAGCCTTGCAGGAGAAGCATGATACTCATATGAATAAGCAGAAAAGTTCTTAGTTCTATGAACATAGCGGTTTGAAGACACACGTTCATATTCATAGGTCTGGGTATGGTTTCCCTGCAAAACATTGGCGTTAGGGTGACTCAGGTGAGTCCAGTATCTGTATGAAGCCTTTGGGCCATATGAAGCCATAGGTCTGGGGTTTGTCTTCTTCCTTGGTGGTGTCAGGATGACATTCACAGGAAGATTCTCAATACACTGTTTAGGTACCCAGATCTTCTTCATAGGCGGTCCATTCCTGCAGTTAGTCCCAATATACCTGGCAAACACTTCACCATTCTGATCCTTAAACAGTTTATAGTTTGCATCAAAGGATTCATCAATGATAATAGGGTTAGCACAAGTGAAACCAGATAAGGTGAATGGATCTACTGAAGGTTCCTTTGCAGCAACCCATGTGGTTTTGGGGTACTGCTCAGGCTTCCAGTACGACCCATCAACATTCATTTTCCTCTCGAACCCGATACCCTCTTTTCTAGGGTTTCGGTTCAGAATCTGCTTTTTGAGGACATCACATAATGGCTGATGCCTTTTGAGGCTTTTGTACATCCCTGTCTCAATCAGTGTCTTTAACCTGGCATTCTCATCAGCAATAGTAGTGGTATCCTCAACGGATGGGTTAGTTACCACATTAGCAGTTGAAGATATTGCAACAGGAGCAGTAGAACATCCAGCAACAGAAGCATTGTTATCACACTCAATGCATTTTAAACATGGTGGTTCAAATCCTTCCTGAGCGGGACTGATCTGTTGAGCGATTAATGAGTCGCGCTCCTTCTGAAGATCTTCATAATCCACTCTTAGCTTTTCAAGATCTTGCTTTCCTTGAAGACATTCAAGAGAAAGCTTCTCATGATCAAACACAAGAGTATTATGTTGATCTTGAAGGGCGTCAAACTTGGACTGAAGTCTCTGAAGACTCTCAGCCAATGCTTTTGACTGATCCATTTCTTCACCCAACATATCATCGCTTTTACTAAGCATATATTGAACCTTTTCCAAGGCTCTTTGTTGTTTAATGGCAAGGGAAGCAAGTTTGACATAGCTGGGGCCAAATTCATCACCTGATTCATCATCACTAGATTCAGAAAGGTAGCATTCAGTTACCTTAGCACCCTTTGCCATGAGGCATGGTGAAGATGATGACGATTCAGGTGCAAAGGTCATCTCTTTGAGAGACTCCTTGTAATCCTCAAACCAAGGATCGGAACGGGTACGATGACCTTCATAGACCTCAGAAAGCCGGTCCCAGATTAGCTTCGCGTGATTGAGGTGCATGACATTCCTGAACTGATTTCGGGACAGACAGGAGCAGATGACATCCTTCGCCGTGAGGTTCAGTAGAGTGTACTTGTGAATGTCATCAGCCTCCGCCATCTTGCATAGATCGATAAGACCAATCTCAGTGACGGTCCACAATTCGCTGTCCATGGCCATGAGTCGCTTCTTCATCATGGCCTTCCACCGAGGATACTCATGACCGTCAAAGGTGGGGCAAGATACGTTCCTCAATCCTGCAGTCGACATAGCTGAAACTCCAGGTGGTTAAACCGAATCACACAGAACAAGGGAGTACCTTGCTCTGATACCAATTGAAAGTGCTAGTTATCAACTAGAGGGGGGGTGAATAGGCGATTTTTATGAAAGTCTTCAAAACATGGAAGTTTCAAAGACAAACACGAAAACTGGACCTATAAACATGCAGCGGAAGATGAACTACACTAGACAAGCCATAGTTTGAAGCTAAAGCGTGATGACTGATAGCAGCTAGGTAGTAGGATCAGGATAGAAGATAGTATGAAGCCAATCAGAACAAGTAGTCACACAGTGAAGTCAAACAGGCAGAGCAATCAGGCAATGACTTCACAAAGACAAACTGTAAGTAAGGAGGGTAAGAGATAGAACCAGTGTGTTGTGAAGACAAGGATTTGTTTGACCAGTTCCAGTTGTTGTGTCAACTGTACGTCTGGTTAGGGAGGCTGAGATTGAACTCAAAAGACCGTGTCTTCACCTTATTCCCCTTGAGCTAAGGACACACAGTCCCCGCCCAATCACTCTGGTAAGTCTTTGAGGTAGACTTCCAAACCTTCACAGACTTCGTTCACCGGCGATCCACAATTATTCTTGGATGCTCAGAACGCGACGCCTAACCGACTGGAGGAATCACAGTCCTCAAGTGTAACAAGTCTTCAGATCACGCGGACAGAAAGACTTCAGTGATGCCAAACACTCTCTGGGCTTTGGGTGTTTTGGGCTTTGTCCTCGTAAGGTTTCTCTCTCTCAAATGCTTCGGAGGTGGGTTGCTCTCAAACGACAAAAGCCGTATCTAACTCTGAGCAGCCACCAATTTATGGTGTAGGGGGTGGGCTATTTATAGCCACTGGGCAACCTGACCTGATTTGTCCGAAATGACCCTGGGTCACTAAGGAACTGACACGTGTCACAACGGTCAGATTTCAAACACACGCAACAGCTTGACTTGGGCTACAAGTAAAGCTGACTTATCCGACTCTGGATAAGATTTGCTCTCACTGTCTTCGCTCGAAGACATAGAATTTGGTTGAGCATCACTTCAGTCACTCTGACTTTGTTCACTTGGACCCCACTTAACAGTGCGGTGGTTCCTATGACTCAACAAAGAAGAAAAGAAACAACGAAACTACTAAGTCTTCGCGCTCCATAGTCTTCACTCAATGTCTTCTTCTGTCATAGTCTTCAGTGTGAATGTCTTCACGTACCACCATTATCTTCATTGTCTTTATACATTTTTAGGGGTCATCTTCGGTAGGTAAACCGAATTAAGGAGGGACTAATACCTGTGTTATCCTGCAATTCTCACAAACACATTAGTCCCTTAACCACGTTTGTCGTCAATACTCCAAAACCAAACTAGATGCACTTACAATAATAGACATGTCTATTCTTGACATTGTGAAGCATAAACAAGTCTGTACGCTGCAAATAGTCATTTCTACACTTACCATAACATCGTCACTATAGTAAGTACTTTTTTTACTGAAAAGAGCTCAATAGTGTTTGTTTGGGTACTCCACTAGGTCGTGTTATATGAAAAATATCTTGCGACCTTAAACAAGAAAGGGATTTTTATGACTATCATGCTGATGCAAATTAGTGATGGCATGCACTATATTATAAATTGTTATAACAAGGAAACTATAACACCGTGGGAAATATAAGTGAACAAGATGAGGAGAGAGGCCCATGTCATGGAAGAAGAATTAATCCTAGATCACGAACATGCATACTTGCTTTAGTGATAGCAGAGACTTCAATCAAATTGCAAGGTCTCTCGCCGGTGGCAGTGCGTGCACCTCCCGCCTCCATGGCCGGCTGCCACGAGGTCGTCTAGATGCATTCGCGGCCGAGCGATGGATCCTAGACCAAGCAATGTGCCGATGGACGAGATTCCTGCAGCTTGTGGTCAACCAGTGTCTCTGCTCTACGACTACAAAATGAAATAGTTGTCTTTATAAAAGTCTCTTTTGCTGTGTTGGTTGTAACTGGCTATCTTGTGGATGCCGGTGTGTGAGTGCAAGCTCAAGAACTGAGCTATCAGTGTAAATTTGACCTATACCAACCAACAAATATATACAATAATTTTGCAAAAACCTTGATGTCAAATACTAACCGGTGAACTTCAGAACTGATGTGATCTTGAGCAGAATAGAGTTTTGTTGTGGATAAAACCACTTCACTCTTTCAGGTTTTCACCCACCTTGAACATAATAAGTAACTCCGAAATGGGTGACTAGTTATTTCAAAAACGAACAAAAGACTATGCATATTAGAACGAACATGTCAACTAAATTCCTCAGCTCAGATACACATCTGAACGAGCTCCGGTTGGTGCTAAAAATCCACACACCAGCAAAAGCCAAGGCCGCCAGATGCTATACAATGTAATTCTTTTTTGTAATCAATACAATGCCAAATTGGACTGTGCTACATCATTCACCAGGTTACTGAACCTGATTGGCCAAAGTTACCAAAACGCATCATTCACATGTGAGCGGGTATGACATGAACAAGTACAAGAAAATAATGTAGAGATACAGCATAAATAAACTAGCTAATAAAATTGAGATGGAACCATGGAGGACAAATGTACTAGCTAATACTCCATCTCAATTTGTTTGTTTACCAGGAGAATTAATCACCGTGGTGACACCTTGTATGTTCGCACCACGTCACACTGGTAGAAAAAGAGGCTTCCGTCCAGCCCCATTAGTCGCGAAACTGTAGGAACCGCGACTAATGAAGTCTTTAGTCGTGGTTCGGCAGACGAACCGCGACCAAAGGCTTGGGCCAGGGCGCTCGGTGGCCAGCTGGTGCACGTGAGGGGATTTAGTCGCGGTTGGCCTGGCCAACCGCGACTAAAGGTGCCCAAAGGCCTTTAGTCGTGGTTGGCCTGGCCAACCGCGACTAAAGCTCCTCCCCTATATATACCAGTTCAGCGCACTCACTTAGCCATTTGGTGCCACTTCTCTTCACAAGGGGGTGTAGGTTTGCTTTTGGTTCCTCTTATGCACACAAGGTGTTTGATGAAATGCCCAACAGCGTGAAACAAACATGATATGAAGTGTTGGAGCCACACTTGAGGTTCCTCCTCGATCGCGGTTAGCAACTTGAACCTTTCATGCATGTGTGTCATTGATAAAATATGCATGTGTGTTGTTCATTGTTTAATTTCTATTGTTTATAGCTAGTTACTTTAACAAATGCATGATGGTTAATTATATATTTTATATTATAATAATGCAGATGAATCGGCAATGGATGTACGGTAACCGACTCTCCCGCGAGTTCACTACGGGTTTGAAAGATTTCCTCGTAGTGGCTAATGCGAACAAGCAGAAGGGTTTTGTTATCTGTCCATGTGTTGACTGTAAGAATCAGAAGGGTTACTCTTCCTCAAGAGAAGTTCACCTGCACCTGCTTCGGCACGGTTTCATGCCAAGCTATAATTGTTGGACCAAGCATGGAGAAAGAGGGGTTATAATGGAAGAAGATGAAGAAGGGGATGATTTCATCGATGAAAGCTATCTTGCTCATTTCGGTGATACTTTCATGAAGGATGCTGAAGGTGAAGGGGAAGGTGAAGGGGCAGGTGAAGGGGAAGGTGAAGGGGAAGGTGAAGGGGAAGGTGAAGGTGAAGGTGAAGAAGAGGCACGTGATGAGACCATTGATGATCTTGGTCGGACCATTGCTGATGCACGGAGACGCTGCGAAACTGAAAAGGAGAGGGAGAATTTGGATCGCATGTTAGAGGATCACAGAAAGTCGTTGTACCCTGGATGCGATGATGGTCTGAAAAAGCTGGGCTGCACACTGGATTTGCTGAAATGGAAGGCACAGGCAGGTGTAGCTGACTCGGCATTTGAAAACTTGCTGAAAATGTTGAAGAATATGTTTCCAAAGAATAACGAGTTGCCCGCCAGTACGTACGAAGCAAAGAAGGTTGTCTGCCCTCTAGGTTTAGAGGTTCTGAAGATACATGCATGCATCAACGACTGCATCCTCTACCGCGGTGAATACGAGAATTTGAATGAATGCCCGGTATGCACTGCATTGCGTTATAAGATCAGAGGCGATGACCCTGGTGACGATGTTGAGGGCGGGAAACCCAGGAAGAGGGTTCCCGCCAAGGTGATGTGGTATGATCCTATAATACCACGGTTGAAACGTCTGTTTAGGAACAAAGAGCATGCCAAGTTGTTGCGATGGCACAAAGAGGACCGTAAGTCGGACGGGGAGTTGAGACACACCGTAGATGGAACGCAATGGAGAAAGATCGACAGAGAGTTCAAAGATTTTGCAGCTGACGCAAGGAACATAAGATTTGGTCTAAGTACAGATGGCATGAATCCTTTTGGCGAGCAGAGCTCCAGCCATAGCACCTGGCCCGTGACTCTATGCATCTACAACCTTCCTCCTTGGTTGTGCATGAAGCGGAAGTTCATTATGATGCCAGTGCTCATCCAAGGTCCGAAGCAACCCGGCAACGACATCGATGTGTACCTAAGGCCATTAGTTGATGAACTTTTACAGCTGTGGGGCAGACCTGGTGTCCGTGTGTGGGATGAGCACAAAAAAGAGGAATTTAACCTACGAGCGTTGCTTTTCGTAACCATCAACAATTGGCCTCCTCTTAGTAACCTTTCGGGACTGTCAAATAAGGGATACAATGCATGCACGCACTGCTTACATGAGACTGAAAGTGTACATTTGCCAAATTGTAAGAAGAACGTGTACCTTGGGCATCGTCGATTTCTTCCGAAAATTCATCCAGTAAGAAAGAAAGGCAAGCATTACAACGGCAAGGCAGATCACCGGCCGAAGCCTGCGGAACGCGCTGGTGCTGAGGTATTTGATATGGTCAAGGATTTGAAAGTCATCTTTGGAAAGGGTCCTGGCGGACAATCAGTTTCGAAGGGAGCTGACGGGCACGCAGCCATGTGGAAGAAGAAATCTATATTCTGGGAGCTAGAATATTGGAAAGTCCTAGAAGTCCGCTCTGCAATCGACGTGATGCACGTTACGAAGAATATTTGCGTGAACCTCCTAAGCTTCTTGGGCGTGTATGGGAAGACAAATGATACAAAGGAAGCACGGCAGGACCAGCAACGTTTGAAAGACCCTGATGACCGGCATCCGGAATGGTTTCAAGGTCGTGCCAGCTACGCTCTGACCAAAGAAGAGAAGGTCATCTTTTTTGAATGCCTGAGCAGTATGAAGGTCCCGTCTGGATTCTCGTCCAATATAAAGGGAATAATAAACATGGCGGAGAAAAAGTTCCAAAACCTGAAGTCTCACGACTGCCACGTGATTATGACGCAATTGCTTCCGATT
>NC_057810.1:39892120-39921201 GCF_018294505.1 Triticum aestivum
CGGCCTCGCCGCCCTCAACGCCGCGCCGCCCCCCAATCCATCCTCGGGCCGCCGGCCTCGCCGCCCTCAACTGCTCAGAGAGAGCGATGATCGAGAGAGAGAGAGAGAGAGAGAGAGAGAGAGAGAGCAGAGAGAGCAGAGAGCAGAGAGCAGAGAGAGAGAGAGAGAGAGAGAGAGAGAGAATTTTTTTTGTTCTTTTTAATTTTAACTAGTTAATTAGTTTAACAAAAACGGTAAATAACTTAAAACTTGATAATTAACAAAAAAAACGTAAAATTTGATAATTAACAAAAAAAAGTATATACGGAGAGGGGGCGGCGAGGGGGGCGGCGATGCGCGCGGTGTTTTTTTAGGGATCGAGAGGGGACGGCGAGGGTTATAAATGTGTTGTCCTCGCCTCCCTCTCCGTGACGCCGTCGTCTGCCGCCCCGTCTCGCGCTCTACCGCGACACCCTCTCCCACCCCTTCCTCGCCCCCTCCTTTTGCCACCGCCCTTTCGCCACCGCCACCGCCATCGCCCCCCTTCTTCACTTAATTAATTTGTTTTTACTACATGTTTTCAGGACTGACATAATGGCGGACGATAGAGCTGACCCGATTATGGACAACTATGATCCGGACGGTGAAGCACATATGTTCGGCATCATAAACGGCGATATTCTATATGTGCCGACCGGACAAGAAGAAGATGATATCTCTTCTTATCTGAACCTTGACGGTGAAGATGAAGGGCGCCGTCAGCAAGATGATGCCGAACAAACGTCGATAAACGACGATCTTCAAATGGAAGTAGCAACCACCTCCGGCGCTGAGGTATATATATATATACATTGAGCCTCTGGTGATACAAACTAACTGATTTGAATAAATATGTGTGGACTAACGCGCGCGACTCTCTTTCTTATTTTAGCCCTCGGCCGGATCGTCGAAACAATCGAGTACGTCGTCAAAGTGTGGCGCAACCAAGACGATGAAACAAGGAGAAACATGCACCATCGAGGTTGTCGACAGTGCAACCGGCAGGCCGCTGGAGCCCCGCAAGAACGCCACCAAGTTTGTCAACCAATGCGGAGCCATTGTTAGAGACAACGTCTCGATCACCGTCCAGGAGTGGAATAAGCCAAAGAAGGCACGAATTGCTGGTTTCACTTTTGTCGATAAGAGAACAAAAAAAGATTGCTTCAAAAAGCTTATGGAACATTTCGTTCTACCTCCAGAATACAACAAATTCGATGAGGAGGGTAACAAGATTGAGGAAAACAAGGAGAGGAGGAGGCTAGTCAAACAGTTCGCTCTTCATAAGATGGCCGACGCATTCCGGAAATTCAAGCAAAATCTAGCCCATGACTTTGTCAAGCAGAACAAGACTCCGGATTTCAAAGGACAATATGAGAAACTGAAACATGATTGGCCAGAATTTGTGAAGCAAAAGAAATCGGAGCAGTTCATTCAAATATCGAAAAAAATAAGGAAAATGCGGCTAAGAAGGAGTACAATCATATCATGGGGCCAGGAGGGTATCGCCTTTGGGAGCCTAGGTGGGAGAAGATGGAGAACGAGCTGAGGGCACGAGGAATCCGTCCAGGTACGGAGGGATGGGACCCAAGGGCCAAAAGCTGGTGGTACGGGCATGGGGGAACGCTGAACCCGGAGACAGGGGACTGTGTTTACCGGGGCAAAATAATTAAACCCACCCAAGCCCTTATTGACGCAATGAGGGATGCTCAAGAGGGGAAGATCAAGTTCAACAGAGAGAACGACGCGCTGACAAAAGCCCTCGGGAATCCTGAACACGGAGGACGTGTACGAGGCATGGGGCACATTCCGTGGAAAATAGGGTTCCCCCAGAACGATGACCCGTACGGTTACAGAAGCCGGAAGAGAAAGATGGATCGGGAAGCAGATGTTGTGGCGCGGTTGGCATCGGAAATGGATGTGATGAAGAAAACCGTGAGTGTACTAGTAGCCGAACGAGATGCAGCTCGGGCGCAGCATGAAGATCATCCAGCGGATCTCAGAAGCCAGCAGCGGAGAAGCAGTGTGGCTTCCACGGAGGCCCCACTGGCTGGTGCAGATGCACCGACGATCGAAATTACTGCACCTGAGCCTCTGGTGGTCGAAATTACTGCACCGGAGCCTCTGGTGGTCGAAATTACTGCACCGGAGCCTCCTCGCTACCCCGTGGACGATATAAAGGAGATGAAAGAATGCCATCTGTATTATCCTATCGGGAACATGTCCGTGAAGGTAGCCATCGGCAGTGCTTTACCATGTTTACCTGGAGCACTCCACCACAACACCCCCATTCAAGATGGCTATGCTCGTGTCACGGTGGAGGACATAGTCCAAGGGTTTGAGGACCTGGAGATTGACATTGCTACACCTGAAGGGGAGAAAAGACTTGGAGATGTCAAGCGCCATTTCATTCTATGGCAAAAGAAGTTTATCAAGTTTCCAGGCGAGGCGCCAAGGACAACAAGTCCACCCCCCTACGGTGGTGGCGGTTCACCTACACCTCCGTCACGTCAGCCGACGCCCCCCAGTCCACAACGTCCGGCGGGTGATCAGACACCGCCCCCCAGTCCTCGTCCGGCGGGTGATCAGACGCCGCCCCCCAATCCACCTCCGGCAAAGAAGCAGAAGCAGTCCTGGATTATTAACCCGGACCCTTATGTACCTAAGACCACAAAGGTACCGGAGCCATCATTGAAGCCTCTCCCCACAAGGCCTTGGGAACGTAGTGCCGAAGAAACTGCCGCGGCCGCGGCTGCTGATCATGAGAAATGGAAGGCGGACTGCAAGAAGAAAAGAGAGCCCGAGCCCAAGCCAGTATTTTCTGATGAGCAAAAGAAGTGGGCTAAGTCATTTTTGAGCACACCGTCCCAAGCCGCGAAGAATCTGCCTGACGACTATGCACGTGAACTTCGTAGGCAGGCACTCATGTTGAAGGAGAAGAAAGAGCGGGCGGAGAACCAGGAGAACAAAGCCTTGGAGGAGGCCGAGAAAACGGAATTAGAAAGTAAAAAAAGCGGGAAACGAGTTGCCCAGCTCGGGGAACAAAGTAAACAATCGATTGCCCCGCTTATAGTGAAAGCCGCCGGTCCGGATGACCCCGATATCATAGCAGCTGCGGCAGCACATGGATTGACTGTAACGAGTGCCAGAGAACAAGCGGCCAACTTAGGTATTACTCTTCGTGAACTGTTAGGCCTTGATGAGGCGCCAGTGAAGGAGGTAGTAATTACATATGTGAAGAATGGGCCTCTCGTCGAGCCTGCGCAGGAACAGGATCTACCTCCACAAATGAAAGGTCTGCTGAAATGGTACAAGGGTTACATAAAAACTAAAAACGCCAAAGAATATATTTATGCGGAAGTTAGATATGAGCATCACTTCAAACATTACTATGTACAAATTCATCTGAGTGAATTGTTCCAGCTTTTCAATCTGCGCGAGCTCGACAAATCCATCATCAGTTGCTACGTTCTGTAAGTGATTTATTTCTACCCCATCTCGTTCATATTGCCTGCACTATATATATGTCCTAACTATATTGTTGTGTCCGCTATTATACATGCAGAATGAAGATTAAGGAATGCAGAGTAAGGAACATCCATAATGTTGGGTTCATTGACCCACACATCGTTAATGGATATGTGTTGGAGCATCACCCCGCCGACATGGAGGCAGACCTGTGGCAGTTTCTTACAAAGCAGGAACTCAAAAGTGATATTCTATTTCCTTACCATTTTGGGTGAGTGTTTCTGTCTTGAGCACATTCTCTTTTGTTTACTCCATGCATGGTATGTGGCCGGCTAATCGATGAGTTATGCATGACGTACTGTGCATGTATCGTGTCCGCATGTTCCACTGGATTCTGCTAGTAATTAAAGTTGACACCTCAGAATGTCTCGTCCACGACTCTCTGAATAAGGATCCAAAGCTTTGGGTCGACATGAGAAGAATGCTGCAGAAGTAATTATTTTCATTCATTTGCGCTCTATATCGATCGGCCTATTTCGTTCATTTCCTAATATCAAGTGACTAATAACTCTCTTGTTCATTTAATTTTCTTTGCCTCGTAGGGTTTGGAGACGGTTCGTAGATACAAAGGTCGGTGAATTCAAAAAAGAGCTAGAATTCAAAAGGGCAAAGGCTAAGAATGGTGAGGATATTCAGCCAGCGGGGACCAATCTATGTGCATACTATATCTGTGAGATGATCCGGAGATACACCTCTGAGCGGGTTCCGAGTGATACCAATGCTCAGAGGAATAACCTCCGGATGATGCTTAGTCCAGAAGCTCGCTTCCGACCACTTCAAGAGGAACTAGCTGGATGGTTCAGGAGGGAAGTCCTCCATCCTAAAGGAGAACACCATTACGAGGACGTAGAACTTTATATGCATTAAATTATGTATGGAAACTTGTTCAAAATTGTATATGGTCATCCGATGATATTGAATATATATTGTATATTCCTCTTGAATTCTTTTTGGTTCTAATTTCAAATTTGTTTGAAATTGTACATTCATATGCATGTATGTAGTACCGTAGAATATGTGAAACTCCTTCAAAATTAAAATAAAGCACAAAAGAAATAAAACAATACATATTAAACAGAAAACAGGTTTAAGGGGGGGGGGGCTAAAACCCTAAACCTGCGGCAGCCTTTAGTCGCGGTTGGCCAGAAGAACCGCGACTAAAGGTCCTCCGCCCCGACGGCCACCTGGCGCCCACGTGGACGGGCCTTTAGTCGCGGTTCTTAAGCAACCGCGACTAAAGGGTGGGGCCTTTAGTCGCGCCAGTTCGGTCGCGGTTGCCCAACCGCGACTAATGGCAGTTGCGAACCGCGACCAAAGGCCCTTTTTCCACCAGTGTCACACATGCCGGTTGGGAAGGAGCCAAGGAGCCCACCTCCGGCTTGCAGCCGACGAGGTGGAGGAGGATGCGAGATGATCCTAGGTCCTGAGATTGACAGGAAACGACTAACCAGCCGCTGCTGGAGCCTCAGATCGGGAGGCAACGGTGAGCATACTGCGACGTGGATCTTAGTACTCCACGAGATCAGATCTGCTCGGCCTCAAACAGAGCCGCCGGCGACACAACCGGCAAGAGCCATCAGAGAGGTGGAACATCACCTCCGCCCCGCGTACTTGGCTAACTTGGTTGAGGGATCTGGCCGCCGCTGCCGCGCTTGGGGGTCAGGGAAGGGAGGTTAGGTCGCTGCAACTGCATACGGACTGGGTCTCAACGACAAGGACATAGGGAACAAATTACTCGCAGCGAGGGAGCTTTTTGCAAATTGTGCGCGCAGATCGCTTCCTCGGAATCTGGGCCATGAATCTCCAATCCGATGGCCCAGATTCGTTTTTTCTATTTTTGCATCACAAACTGTTCTTCTATTCTAGTCGCTCCCGATTTTTGTATTTATTTATTTTGTCAGTCTCAATGTCGCTCCCGCGGGCGTCCGGGAGCAAACCCCAGCCGCCGCCAGCTTCTCCCTCCGTTCCCCTCCCCTACCATAGCCGGAGGGCATCGCCGGGCAAAGCCCGCGTGGAGCCGGTGCCCGCGGGGGTCGGTTCCTCCTCTCGCGCGGACTAGGGTGAGGTGACGCGGGACGCTCGACTCTGTGGGGAACACGCACGCCGGCGCGGGAACACGACCCCAGTCGGCTTGGGCGACAGAGTGATGCGAGAGTGGCTTGGTGCGGCGTGATCTGGGCAGTGCACCTGGGCAGCAGCCTACGGCTGGGGTGGCTCGATCTAGTGTGTTCCCTGATTTGGAGCCCCAGTTTTCGAGGTCATGGCGGCTATGCTGGGTCGGCGTGCAGTGGGGTGCCACAAGCACAATCTGTTGGGTGGCTTCCTGCTCACACATGCGGATTCTGCTAAGCAGTTGGTCTGCCCTCCTTTCGCCGCCTAGCCCGCCCTACCCTTGACCTGCCGCTCCTCAGCCGCCACCGTGGCCATCGTTGGGCGAACCAGGCCGGCGTCGCGGGTCACCTTCTCCTACCACTCTAGCTTTGAGTTGGGGCTCCGGTTGTCGGTTGGAGGGCAGCCTGGTTCCGCGGATTTGCGGCGTGGGGGCTCCTGATATGGGTCAATAATGGTTGTTGCCCTTGTGGTCTTCTGTTCTCGCGCCAAACTGATGATCTACCTGTTTCGATCTAGTCCATGATGAGTTCCGGATTTCTTCGTCGGAGATCTACATATTGGCGCAAGGCACTCCTGATTTTCTAGATCGGATCTGATTCGGCCGTGTGCTTCTGTGTATCTGCTCGTGCGATTTAAGTGGGTGTTGTGCGAAGTTCCGCTTTTTGTCCATACCATGGGACATGTCTACTTCTAGATTTCCATGGTATTGAGAGAGGCGGAGAATGTCATGGCGGCTGTGATTGGAGGATTAGAAGAATTGGAGGGAAGGTGCTTTGAATGCGATGAAGACTTGAGCTTTGTGTTTAGTGACTTGCAGCAGCTGCCTCGGCAGGTGGGGGCGACAGCACTAGAGGACTTCGGTCTTGGTGGTGCTCCTCAAGTACCGAGTCTCGATTCTGTGGGAGAAAACTAAAGGTCCGGCCTTTGTTGGTTGTGCCTGACAATGATCTTTTTGAAGGCATTGTGTTTTAGAAAAAAGGCTTTCTCCATGGTAAAAACCTAAGATCATTGATCGGGCGACGACAATGCTTGTGCTCTGTTCCAGTCTTGGAGGCGTCGTCTTTGGAGGACCTCTTTGAGGTTCGGGTGCTGTCTTTGGTGGTGGTTAGTGTGTTGATGCTGGGAGTAACTGATCACTTCACCGGGTTTTTTTCTTTTTGGTTGTGTACATTCTCAATGTCTATTTGGACTTCTAGTTCAGCCTAGGCTTGATGTAATTGGTATCTTTGTGGCATTAATATATTTTCGTAGTCGAAAATTTTGTCAGTCTTTGTTGAATAATTTAATAAAGATGAATGTGTGCATCGTTTTCATACAGAAGGCGGGGTTATCCTCCTTTTCTAAAAAGAGAAGAAATCAACAGGAACTGTATAGACACAACCGATTTGTTCATTCAACAATGTAACTTTCAGATAGTCATGTGCACATTACTACTTGTCAAACAAAAAAAACTCAAAGCTTAAAATGTCTCTTCACTGGTAGCAACTTCCAGGACATTGCATTCCAAAGACAAGCAGACTGCATTCATCCATGTCATGTGTCATAAAAAATAAATATTTGAACAATAATTAGTAATACAGTATTTGAACTACTACCAGATATTAGTTAATACACTATTTGAACTACTACCAGATATTAGTTAATACAGTATCCAAAGACAAGCAGACCGCATTCATCCATGACATGAACCTCACTCATGCCGGCACTGTGATTGCTTCCCCAACAATACCTCGGCCATGTCACACAGCCTAAACAACATTATTTCTAAGGGCATCTCCTACGGCCACCTGCAAATTTCCTCGCGCATCCATCCGCGGACGAGGGGACCAATCCGCAGGCACATGTGCGGGAGGCGTTCATCTAACGCTGTCCCCATACATTTTAATAATCTTTTGAACCAACTGCACGAAATTCGTGAAAACAGGTGGGTTTTATACAAACCGTACAAAATCATTTACATTTTGGACATTTTGAATTAAAAAGGTTAAACTATGTGCACGTACGGTCGTGCCGAACTCCACCCCCACGACACTGATACACTATATTAGTCTACGGCCGGTCGCGGCAGATCCCTTTGTCTTCCCCATGTCCAGCAGCCCTCTCATCGGACTGGCGAGAGCCCGGGAGGTATATTCCTCCCCCATGCCTTCCCTATGTCCAGCAGCACCACTCGTCGTAGTGGCAAAGAGGGTCCTTCAGCCCGAAGGGGAAGTGGTGCTCCTCCGCTTCCGTGGAGCCCAGACGGGGGCCGACGATGGTCTAAGATAAATAAGACGATATACTATGACCGGAAATCCACTTTGGCTCATAGGTGTATATGCACCTTAGGTACAAAGATACAGTTAGGCCCGTATTGCTGCATTAATTATTACTCGCCATCACAGGGTCCTTCAGCCCGGAGGAGAAGTTAAAAGAAGAGAAATAATATCGTACCCGAAATATGGCTATCAAGACTTCCATTCTTGATGTACTCAAAACCGAGCAATCCTTCTCTAACATTTGCCAAGTCAGTTTCTTCTGACCCAGGCTGTTCTATGGGTGTCTGATATGAATTAGAACAGAAGCCAAGAAACCGAACACTGTTTTCATGATTAATCTTCCTCAGGCTATTAAACTCACGGCGAAATAGCTTGTCATCAATTGTGTGTATGCTCACATCAATCCTCTTCACAGCAACAATACTGCCGTTTTGGAGTTCACCCTGTTGGTCAGCATTTAAATGATGCTCAATCCTAGAATACGGAAGTAGAGTGGCCAAGTTCTTATTATAACTGTGGTACTTGTTTAACAGAAATAGTTGCACAGCTTCCTACTGTAATTTTATTGATAAACTAACATTCGTATTGCAAGAGGGTACAAACCAAACAACGTGAATTCGTGATAAGTTCTTATCAAACGAGTGATATTTGACCTTGTAAACCGCTCCAAAGCCACCCTGATCAATTTTTCTCTCTTCAGAGAATTGGTCTGTGATCTGCTGTAACAGTGCTAATTGCAGATCCTTCGGGTCCTCATCTCCGTTAAGTCTACACTGAAGCACACTTTCGTCCAACATTCTGTGTGAGCAATTTAGTCCTGTAGGTACTCTAGGAAGCTCAAACTGGAACTGCTCCAAGCAATTTTAGCACACTAAACAAGATGCAAACATTTTTTATTAAGATATATATACACAGATGTGCAAGAAAAAGAAGTAATATTCAAGGCAACCAAGACGGTTAGCTCATACTGATGAGATTTGGCCAAAGTCATGGAACAAGAGCAAAGTGGAGAGCCGGAGAGCAAACAAAAATGACTTTCGCCTAAAACGGAGCTGACCTCACCTGTTAGGGATGAAGCACGCTGGCCAAGAAAGAAGACATGCATGGACAAACCTTGAGAGTCCCTGTTGCTTATTCCGTACAGCTACCGGTTGGTCAACACGTTCTATAGGCATTTGATTCTTTCAACAATAATTGAAGCAAGTTTGACATTTTATCCCATGACAGCATCAATATTTATCTAACTTTGACATCATCAGCTACCGAGGTGCTGACCACGCCACCATCCACCAATACTTTTTTTCCCAGAATAATTATGTATTCCAATCAAGTCTGCTGTTACATATAGTAGTTGCTACTTGTCCAATTCAACAGCAAAACCTTCCAAAAAAAAAAAGAACTTAGCCCCTTCTTCTCTCTAAATTCCGTAGTGATATGTCTTCCGTTACATATGGTATTTTAGATATCCCATTAATTTTCTTTCCAATGTGTACATGGTATCCTGCCATTTGGAGGCACTTTTTAAAAAAAACTGCGGCAAAGTGAGAAAGACATTTTCTTAGCTTTAGAGAAGGTCCCAGCTATGGCTCCTAGCCACACGTTTCTTCACCATTATTTTGCTAATGATAGAAGATCTCTTATACTCGAAAGGCATTATCCACTTTGTAGACTCTATTAGTTAATCAAGACCATAATAATGCATCGATCGAATAAGCTGCCGGCAATCATGTTCTCTGAACTGCTCGATGAGCGTCGTGCCACTTGGGCCTTCAGTTTTATATATACTCTGTCACTAACAGCTAAGTCATTAAACAGTTTCATAGTGCTACCTGTCTATTTAACTACGCTAGTTTATCCATCCCAAGTTCCCGACCTGCAGGCTGTAGCTTTACTTATAGTACAAGATCTGATCTAAACACTTTTATATTTCTTTACAGATGAAATACCAACCAAGGTTATCGCAAGCCTTCGGAATTTTCGCATGTAATTGTCCATACAATTCCCTGTAAGTTTGCCAGCTCCATCAAATGGCCTTCTGCATCCATTTCTTGTTCATATAATCGACATCTCCATGCAATTCTTATTCTTCTAGAAACAAGAAACAACAAGATGAACACTAAAATGCATTTTTTTCCGCTTCATGTGGCATAGCTATGCCTATCGCGGAAGCAAAGCTGTGCCTCCACGAGAAAGAAATATGTGTCTCTCGCGGAAGAAAAAAACTGTGTTTTTTTTCTTTCTGAGAGGCAGAGTTATGCCTCTCGTGAAAGCAAATCTGTGCCTCCACGAAAAATGAATCTATACCTCTCGCAGAATAAAAAAACACATTTTGCTTATATGATTTTCCTAGTTTTATATTTCAAAGCGTAGGGGAATCCGGGCAAAAACCAAAAAAACAAAAAGAAACTAGGAAAACAACATCTAAAACACGAAAACACATAAAAAATAAAAATAAAATAACACGCAACAAGTGGCGTCGTCTGAGAGCCAAGCCCACCAAAAGTGACCATTGAGGGTCTCCCGAAAGGGGTACCCCTTGCAGTGCACCTATTCAGCAACCTAAGAGCTAAATCGGGAGGGAAACCGCACCCGCCGCTTCCCTGCACTCATTTTGGGCCAGCCCATGAGCGGCCTAGAAACTGTTTAATTTTTTTTCTTTTTTTCTTTTTCCGTCTTTAAAATAATTCAGTAATTGAAAACACTTGCAAATTTCCAATAAAATTTGTGAATTTTCAAAAACAATATGTGTACTCAGAAAATATTCGTGAACTGATAAAATATGATAATGAAATCCAAAAATGTTCAAAACTGATCCTGAATTTGGAAAGCAATGTTTTTGAATTTGAAAATTACTCACGGCTTTCACAACAATGTTTGCTAGTTTTTAGAAAATGTTCACGAATTTCAATAAGTGTTTGCAAATTAAAAAAAATGTTCATGAATTTATAAAAATGTCCGTGAATCAAAAAAATGTTCATGAGTTGTAAAAAAGCTTTACAATCTCAAACAATATACAGGAATTCCAAAAATGTTGATGAATTTTGAAAAAGGATACTGAACTTCCAAAACATTTGCAAATTTGAAAATTATCCTTCATATTAAAAATTATCACTGCATTCATAAAAAAATCACGGATTCAAACAATGTTTGTGCGTCTGAAAAATGTTCATTAATTTCTAAAAAATAACAAACTAAAAAAAGGAATAAGATACGATAAAAAATAAAAAAAGATGAAGAAAGAAATAAATGCAAGGGGAACAAAAGAAAAAGAAAAAACCAAGTGAAGGATGGTTCTAAACCTTTCCAAAATCAGTGGGAAAAAACCAGAATGGGTCAGCTCATACAGAGGACTTGACACACGAGAGGGTATGCGCTAGATCACTATACAACAATCTAGACGCCAAGTAGTCGTCGTCCGCGTCGCCCCTGCCCAGGGCAACTCGGGGGCTCCTCCCCCTACCAGCGCCGCCACCCCCTCTTCCTCCCTCCCCTCCTCGCGTCCCGCCGAAGGATGCCGCTGGGCGAAGCCCGTGGTAGACGGAGGCGGCGGGAGATCTTCTCACAGCTCCTCTGCTTCTGCGGGCGGCTGATTTGGGTGACGGCCGGCAGTGTCCCGGAGTGCGTGCGGTCGGGCGCGTGGTTACGGGCCTCAACGAGTGGTGGCGCAGCTGGGCTTCGGCGTGCGGAGGCAAAGCACCGGCAAGTGCACGGCTTCAGGCCTCGGCTGGCGGTGGCGGGCGGCGGATCCCTCCTCCTCCCGTCGTCTTCGACTCCCCCCCCCCCTCGGCTTCTGCCCTGATTTGGTTGGATGGCTGCCAGATCCGGCCTCCCTGGTAGCTGGTAGTGCTGCCAGTGGCTCACGGTGGGCTGGATCGAGGGAGGTCGGGGGTCTCCAGCTCAAGATGGTGCCTTCCCGTCCTACCGGCGTTGGGGTGATGTTTGAGGGTTGGTGCTTGGTGACGGCTCGAGGCGTGGGTGCGTGCCCGGCGGCTTCGATGCCTGGAGCTCGTCGGGCAACGCGGATTGGGCAGTGGCCCGGGGCGGCTGCTACTCTTGTCGTGGATGGTTCCACAACGGCTTAGCAAGTCAGCTGCGCCGACGGCTGGCATGTTCTAGCGTCGGCTCGTCCGTAGGTGGCTTGTGTCTGCCCTTGATCCATCTCCTCGTCGTCCGGGTGCTATTTCTGTTGAAGGGATGACCCTCTCCCTACTGCGGCCCATCGCTAGTCTCGCGCTTAGGCTGCAGGACTGAGCTCGTCTCACGCCCGGCAGCGGGACCGAGCTCGTCTCGCTTCTGGCAGCAGGACCATGCTCGTCTCGCGCCCAGTGCTGCAAGACGAATCGGTGGAGGCTTGTTTGCCCTGGGATCCGACCGTCTCTTCGGTGGGGGGTAGCGGCGGGTGTTGGGTGACGTGGTATCTAGGTCTTGGATGTCGGGGCACACTACAAGAAATATGTCAACTTGCGACCATCACTATTGGTCACTGAAAGGTCATTGTTTTTCATTTGCGACCTTTTTGTGACCAAAAACAAATGGTCAAAAGCTGACGGTCGTAAACTGAAATTAACGACCTTCTTCGGGATAAGGTCGTAGACGTTTACGACCAAAACAAAAGGTCCTTGAACCCATGACCTTTTGTTTTGGTCACTGGCTGTCTGCCCAGGCCACGTCGGATCCGACGTGGCAATCTGACGTGGCAAAATTGCGACCAATTTAAAAGGTCGTTGATAAGATTCAGCCTGGTCCAATTCGACGTTTTACATGGGCCGAGCCCAACAATTCAGCCTTTTAAATATATATTTTTCTGTTAATTTTCTCTAGCTAAATGGGCCGAGCCCAACAATTCGGCCTTTTAAGTTCTTGAGATTCATGGAAACTTTTTGGGCCTCGGCCTTTATGCATTCCATTTATTTTATTTTATAAGAATTTTTCCATTTCATTTTTGAAATTGTTCGATGCTAGTTGGGATGTGGTCTTTTTCGGCCCAATTATTTGTCCAGTTTGGACCAATCTTTAATGTTGAAAATTGTTTGGCCCAAGCGGACTTTAGCCCAATCACACACATACATCCAACATTATTTCATTCAAATTAGGAAAACTCCAGGTTAAATTCAAGTCAACAATCATATCACATCAGATAACAAATCTCCCAGGTTTACATAACACAAAAAATCATCTCAGGAATACATTTCCTTACACAGGAATATTGCAGGAACAAAGGGAATATACAACAAGAAAATGATGGAACATCTGCTACTATCATAACAGTACAAATGTACTTTTCTTTTGACGGAACAATACAATGGATTTCATTGCTCTCTCTTATGAGACATGCTCCAGCTGCCACAACTTGCCATCCTACAATGAGAGGTATATAACAATGAACTTCATGAACATTAGAGGAGCAAACGCTCAATCAACACCAAGGGCTTAATAAAGCCTTAGCTAGCATGCATTCAAAATTGCAGAAAGTAAATCAGGACCAGACTTTAAAATTACAGTACCATAGGACAAATCCATCAATCCACGAGGCAAAATATGAGTGAATCCAAAGCGGCAGAAAGGAATACCTATTTTGATCTAGAGGGGCTCGTGAGCATGGCCATCTTCCGTAACAGGTTGGGCCTAACGCACCCTGGATCAGACGCGCTGGGATCTTGTAGCTTGTCGTAAGTAATAGGAAAAATCAAAGCAATAGTTTAGACTTGGTGTTAACAAACAGACATTGCAAATCAATAGCATATTAAGCACCAATTTTCTCGGATGCAAGAAGAGGAGCAAAATGACACAGAGAGGTGGGACATTTTTCCTACATGTAGATGATGTTCGTAGCAAAGGAAGATACATGCGGCCATGCAAGCATGTGTGTGTGCTTCACCGGTGCATGCATCACTGTAGTACCCAAGCAAGTAGAGCAGGCGTTGCCTCCACCCAGGCGTGCTCTACTGCCGCCCACACGCAGGGGCTCCTTCTGACCCGCGCTCAGGCAATTCCAAGCCCAGGCTGTTCCACGCCTGCCCAGGTGCTACCGCCGCTGGAGTAGTCGCTGCTGCCACAGGAGCTGCTGCCGTTGGTACATGTATTGTTTTCACTGAAATTTACCCAATCAGGAAATTGAACACTAGAGTACAATCATCGAATAGTGAAATTGAACACTGGAGTACAATCATCGAACAGTGAAATTTACTCCAACAGAACTGAAATTAAACTGAAACTGAACAGCAGTACAACAATGAAATTGAACAGCTAAACATCAGGACAGCAGTACAGAAAACATAACCATGTATTCAGGCTAAGCAAATCTTGACAGCAAACAATGACAACTTCAACTCAATAACTTGGTGAGCATGGAGTAATATAAAAAATATGGCATCATAATAATTCCAGTTGTAGCTGTCCAAATCAAGCAAGCAATAAGCCAATAACAAAAAGGAAGCATCCACAATTTACAACACTAACCCAATAAAACGAATTCCTACTTCTAGTTTAGTTCAAAAAAGAAAAAGAACAACAGACCCTTCTAGTTTGTATAATCTGAAATTGAACACTGAAATTTAAGAATGAAAAGATGATTGAACACTGAAAGAGGTTAGCAAGTTGCTTGTTGGTTTCATCACAAGTACCAAGAGTATTTTTAAACCTAAGCATGTCATTTTTTTAAACCTATGCAAGTAACAGGAGTATTTCACTCCTTTCAAGTGCAAGTACTCAAAATTTGTTTGAGTAGCAAATCTAGGAGTACCGGAGAACTCCAAGTTAAATGTGCTCAAAGCAACCACCAAAATCTCTCAATACCAGTCATTAACTAGACAAGTTCCAACAAGTAATCAGAATACACCAACAACAATTGCAGTACCCCCATAGCATTGCAGGATAGAAAGCACATAATACCGGTAGGCACACTATTTCAGCAGGGGAAACAAATAATATATTATATGGTAAAAAAGGCATATATATCCTGCCTTCGTAGGGCGACTGCACGGGGCCAAGGACCACGACATTGAAGTAACACATGTTCTCCTCCGACGGCGAGGTGCTGATCCCCGGCGACGGATCGAGAAACATGAATCAGAAACAACATCCTTATATTGTTGAGTCAAAGCAAAGTGAAAGCTAAATCATTTCTCCTAATTTTATGATATTAATGAACAAGAATACATGTTACATAATTTATTACTGGACCTTACTTGAGTTACTATTGCTACTATCAAGCAACGACTGTTGCAAGCAGTATAGCCCAACATCAGCATGTTCTACCAGCTGCAATTGCTTGCAAGACCATGGCTGCATTCAAAAGAGAAATGCTTGCACAAGACCATGGTTCATATGATATCTGACGGAATTAACAAGGAACAAAGTTACAAGCACAACAGCCCGCCCTTACTCTACATCCCAACATTGGCCGGTGACAACTAATAACTCATTTCCAACAGAAAAAAACTGCAGGAATTCTATGCTTATTGTTAAGAAATTTTTTTACAAGTTAAGCCTTTGTTTAACAGTAGGTCTAATGAAACAAACTGTGCATCTGGTGAGAATTTAGCAAAAAAATAATAGCATATTTCAGCATCACACAGATAGTAGAACAATGGTACAAGCAGCTATTGGCATAAAGTAGAGATTCTACATGAATAAATCACATAAGTAACTAGAACAGAGAAAGAAAACATAGAAGTGGCAGCGAGGCATGAATTGTGTCCTGAGTTACTGCTGCATCGGCCGTAACACAGGCCGAGGAACTCGCTGTGATGGTTTACAACATCTGTGCTGATGCAGTCTCAGCCACAGGCTCCTCCTCACACCTGAAGTGAAACACACAGGTTGGTCAGCAGAACTACAGCAGTTTAGCTTTTGGAGATGACGAATAACTCAAATTACCCTTGATATCTGTTTCAAAAAAATTAACCTTCTAGTATGGCATGTTAATAGATAAAATTAACCTTTTTCCCTTTTACTTTCTATGAAAAAGGTAAGAGGCCAGAATTCTACATGCAGCTTTTGTAGACAGAAATCCAAGAGAAATACATCTTTGTACGAGAATCACCCCAAATATGAACAGAACAATTCGGTATCGCCTAGACGAGGAATTGAAAATGCATGAGCTGATGCTATTGTATGATACAAGTATATACTCCCATAAAAGAAGTGTTGTTTGAGTACACTCTATGTCTATTAAGTATATACTCCCATAATAGATAAAAGAAGTATATACTCCCATAAAAGACTTCCAGCGGCCTTTCTGTGCCTACGTACATTGCTTTGCAGTCAGGTTTAGGACTAGCACAGTGAAAATAAAAGTATCTCCTTGTCGTACTTGTTATGTTAAACCATCGAAAACAATCTGGTGTGACACAGGTGGGTTATGCTATCCACGACACGAGCACTGCACTTGTTAATATCGACTGCAGTAACAAGCGACTATTCAATACTACAATCCGACCACGGAGTAAACTCAAATGAGCGTGGAAGAAGAGCTCACCTCGTTGAAGGCGAGGATCTGGCCGTTGCTCTTCTTCACGCATTCTCGAGAGGCTACCAAATTTGAATCATGTCCTCACCAGAACTTGGACTTGGCGCCGATCTCGCTGGTGGCCCAGAGCTTCATGCGGTAGATCTTGGGATGCTCCTCAGTCGGTGTCAGCAGACCCCTCCCGACCACCTGGTACTGGTGGAACTGCACGAGCGCGAGGGCCAAATGGTCAGTTCAGATCCCATGACAAGAATTAATCCCCGTGATAGCGGTGCATACGAGTAAGAGGGGCTCACCCTGACCACGACCATCCTGGCCGGAGTTGTTGAGGTCGCCGTGCGTTGGTTTGGGGTAATGGGCTTGCTGTTGTGCGATGCTGCGACGGGCTTCTGCTCGCGGGAGCCGCGCCAGCCCATGGCCCCGCCGGTGAGCTCCGACGAGTGGAGGGAGGAGGGAGGCGACCACATCACCATGGCTGCCAAATCCCTTCCTCCGGATCAAGGCTGTGTCCGCCAGATCAACATGGCCAAGGACGCCAATCTGCCTCGCCTGCTCGAACTAGGCCTCGAGGAGGGGAGGTGGTGGCCATCAACGGTGGGGATGTGGGGCGACGGAAGCAGCGGCGTCCATCTCCGCCTGGATCACGCGCGTGGGGGTGCAGGGAGGGGAGGGGAATTGGCTCGCGAGATTTGGTCGCGAGGGGGCGACTCAGACAGGAGGGGTGGTGTAAAGGAGGATGGCCGGCGTTAGGGGCGATGAGGAGGTCGTCGGCGGCGGGGTTGGGATGGCAGAGAGAGGGAGGTCTGGGTCGAGGAAAGGGAGATCTGGGAGGAGGTGGCGGCGGCTAAGGAAGGAGGAGTGCTGGTGCGGGTTAGGGTTTGGGTTGCGGGTTTCCTCTTCATTTTAATTTTCTTCTTCTTTTCTTCTGTTCTGTAGATAGATGGCTGGATGGAGAGGTGGAGAGTTGGACGGATGGATGGGCGCCATGTCATCGATCTGTGTGACAACTAAATCCACCAATGAGAATAGAGCACATATAATTGTGTTTTTCCTTTTGTTTTTTTCTACTTTTTCACATGAAAAAAATCAAAAAATGATCTTTTATTGTGCACAGGGGTGCATCTTGAAATGGCAAACATAGTTAGCTAAGGAAGTTTTCATTTTCTTTTGGCAAAAAATCATTTTCCATTTTTCGAGTGCCCAAAATGAGTTTTTTTCTGAAGGACCAACCATATATTTGTTGCAAAATTGAACCAAATCAATTGTATAAAATATTAGGCCATGTTTAATGTATAATTGACCAAATGGTTGGGTGTCAAAAGTTTTGATCCACCTCTGGTGAAAAAGATAAATTTCTGCCGATTCAGCTGGAAGCGGGTCAAATTTGAACTGCGGTTGCCTCATAGTTTGCTATTTATTTGTCTCAAAAATCATTTCTAAGTCCAAAAGTATCTATTTAATCAGAGAAACACCAAAAGTTTTCCAAGATTCAACCACTAGCTAGGAACGGTCATGCCTGCCGTTTTGACCGCATTTTGAAACGGGCATGAAAAATCCAAAAAAAATCAAAAAAATGGAAAAACCTTGGCATTGTGCCATTATATGTGGCAAAGTTACTAGGAAAAATAATAAACTTGTAATACTATAATTATTTTAAAAAAGTGTTCTCAGAAACGAGCTATCATGTCTGGAGATCAATGGCTTTCAAGCCAGATGATCAATCTTATGGCCACATTCATGGCATAGTTTGTTCAAATGATCTCATATTGTGCACAAGGGTGCATATTGGAATGGCAAACAATGTTGCCTAAGGAAGTTTTTATTTTCTTTGGACGAAAAAATCATTTTCCATTTTTTCAATGCCCAAAATGAGTTTTTTTATGAAGGACCAACCATATATTTGTTGCAAAATTGGACCAAATCAATTTTATAAAATATTAGGCCATGTTTAATGCACAATTAGCCAAATGGTTGGGTATCAAAAGTTTTGATCCACCTCTGGTGAAAAAGACAAATTTCAACCGATCCAGCTGGAAGCGGGTCAAGTTTGAACTGTAGATGCCTTATAGTTTGCTATTTATTTTTTCGAAAAATCATTTCTAGGTACATAAGTGTCTATTTAATCAGAGAAACAAGATAGGAACGGTCATGCCTGCCGTTTTGACCGCATTTTGAAACGGGCATGAAAAATCCAAAAAAAAATCAAAAAAATGGAAAAACCTTCGCGTTGTGCCATTATATGTGGTAAAGTTACTAGGAAAAATAATAAACTTGTAATACAATAATTATTTTAAAAAAGTGTTCTCAGAAACGAGCTATCATGTCTGGAGATCAATGGCTTTCAAGCCAGATGATCAATCTTATGGCCACATTCATGGCATAGTTTGTTCAAATGATCTCATATTGTGCACAAGGGTGCATATTGGAATGGCAAACAATGTTGCCTAAGGAAGTTTTTATTTTCTTTGGACAAAAAAATCATTTTCCATTTTTTCAGTGCCCAAAATGAGTTTTTTATGAAGGACCAACCATATATTTGTTGCAAAATTGGACCAAATCAATTTTATATAATATTAGGCCATGTTTCATGCACAATTAGCCAAATGGTTGGGTATCAAAAGTTTTGATCCACCTCTGGTGAAAAAGACAAATTTCAGCCGATCCAGGTGGAAGCGGGTGAAGTTTGAACTGTAGCTACCTTATAGTTTGCTCTTTATTTTTTCCAAAAATCATTTCTAGGTACATAAGTATCTATTTAATCAGAGAAACACCAAAAGTCTTCCTATATTCAACCACTAGCTACGAACGGTCATGCCCCCTGTTTTGACCGCATTTTGAAACGGGCATGAAAAATTCAAAAAAAATCAAAAAATTAGAAAACCTTCGCATTGTGTCATTATATGTGGTCAAGTTATCAAAAATAATAATAAACTTGTAATATGATAATTATTTTAAAAAAGTGTTCTCAGAAACGAGCTATCATGTGTGGAGATCAATGGCTTTCAAGCCAGATGATCAATCTTATGGCCACATTCATGACATAGTTTGTTCAAATGATCTCATAGTGTGCACAAGGGTGCATATTGGAATGTCAAACAATGTTGCCTAAGGAAGTTTTCATTTTCTTTCGACGAAAAAGCCATTTTCCATTTTTTCAAGGCCCAAAATGAGTTTTTTTGTAAAGGACCAACCACATATTTGTTGCAAAATTGGACCAAATCAATTTTATTAAATATTAGGCCATGATTAATGCACAATTGTACAAATGGTTGGGTATCAAAAGTTTTGATCCACCTCTGGTAAAAAGGACAAATTTCAGCCAATCTAGTTGGAAGCGGGTCAAGTTTGAACTGTAGCTGCCATATAGTTTGCTCTTTATTTTTTCCAAAAATCATTTCTAGGTACATAAGTATCTATTTAATCAGAGAAACACCAAAAGTTTTTCTACATTCAACCACTAGCTAGGAACGATCATGCCCCCTGTTTTGACTGCATTTTGAAACAGGCATGCAAAATTAAACAAAAATAAAAAAATTAGAAAACCTTCGCATTGTGTCATTATATGTGGTCAAGTTATCAAAAAAAATAAACTTGTAATATGATAAATTTTAGAAAAAGTTTTCTCAGAAATGAGCTATCATGTGTGGAGATCAATGGCTTTCAAGCCAGATGATCAATCTTATGGCCACATTCATGACATAGTTTTTTCAAATAATCTCATATTGTGCACCAAGGGTGTATATTGGAACGGCAAAAAAATTTGCCTAAGGAAGTTTTCATTTTCTTTCGACGAAAAAACCATTTTCCATTTTTCGAGTGCCGAAAATGAGGTTTTTTTGAGAAGAACCTACCAAATAATTGTTGCAAAATTGGACCAAATCAATTTTATAAAATACTAGGCCATATTTAATGCATATTCGACCAAATGGTTGGGTGCCAAAAGATTTTATCCACCTCTCGTGAAAAAGACAAATTTCTGCCGATTTAGTTGGAAGCTGGTCAAATTTGAACTGCGGTTGCCTAATAGTTTACTATTTATTTTTCCCAAAAATCATTTATAGGTACAAAAGTATCTATTTAATCAGAGAAACACCAAAAGTTTTCCAAGATTCAACCACTAGCTAGGAACGGTCATGCCCGCCGTTTTGACCGCATTTTGCAACGGGTATGAAAAATTCAAAAAAAATCAAAAGAATGAAAAACCTTCACATTGTGTCATTATATGTGGTCAAGTTACCAGGAAAACAATAAACTTGTAATATGATAATTATTTTTAAAAAGTGTTCTTAGAAATGAGTTATCATTTGTGGAGATTAATGGCTTTCAAGCCAGATGATTAATCTTACAAGCACATTCATGGCATAGTTTATTCAAATGATCTCATATTGTGCACAAGGGTGCATATGGGAATGTCAAACAATGTTTCCTAAGGAAGTTTTCATTTTCTTTGCATGAAAAAATCATTTTCCATTTTCCGAGTGCCCAAAATGAGGTTTTTTTGTGAAGAACCTGCCAAATAATTGTTGCATAATTAGACTAAATCAATTTTTTAAAATACTAGGTCATATTTAATGCATAATTGACCAAATGGTTGGGTGTCAAATGCTTTTATCCACTTCTCGTGAAAAAGACAAATTTCTGCTGATTCAGTTGGAGGCGTGTCAAATTTGAACTGCGGCTGCCACATAGTTTGCTATTTATTTTTCCCAAAAATCATTTCTAGGTAGAAAAGTATCTATTTAATCAGAGAAACAACAAACATTTTCTAAGATTCAACCACTAGCTAGGAACGGTCATGCCCGTCGTTTTGACCGCATTTTAAAACGGGCATGAAAAATTCAAAAAAAATCAAAAAAAGCAAAACTTTCACATTGTGTCATTATATGTGGCCAAGTTACAATGAAAAATAATAAACTTGTAATACGATAATTATTTTAAAAAAGTATTCTCAGAAACGAGCTATCATGTGTGGAGATCTATGGCTTTCAAGCTAGATGATCAATCTTATGGCCACATTCATGGCATGTGTGGAGATCAATGGCTTTCAAGCTAGTTGATCAATCTTATGGCCATATTCATGGCATAGTTTGTTCAAATGATCTCATATTGTGCACAAGAGTGCATATTGGAATGACAAACAATGTTACCTAAGGAAGTTTTCATTTTCTTTGCACGAAAAAATTATTTTCCATTTTCTGAGTGCCCAAAATGAGCTTTTTTGTGAAGGACCTATGAAATATTTGTTGCAAAATTGTACCAAATCAATTTTCTAAAATACTAGGACATATTTAATGCACAATTGCCAAATGGTTGGGTGTGAAAAGTTTTGATCCACCTCTCGTGAAAAAGACAAATTTCCGACGATTCAGGTGGAAGCAGGTCAAATTTGAAATACAGTTGCCTCATAGTTTGCTCTTTATTTTTTACAAAAATCATTTCTAGGTACATAAGTATCTATTTAATCAGAAATGCATGATTTGGTGGCGATACATCAAGGTTTGGACAGTGGCCGAGGGCCCCAACTCCAGAGCGCGTAAACTCGCATGCCCGCCGCGTGGTCACCGCATGAACATGGCGTTTCCATGCGTTCTGGGCGGCCTAGCCATGTCTAGTGGGTTCGTCACTCCCCAGGTAGTTGCTAGGAAGAAAATTACAACATAAAATTCTCACGAGGAGACCGAACTATGCTCAAACATGAATTAGCAGCCAAGTGTTTGATTAGCGGTACGGGAAATGCACATGGCTAATGGGCGTGAGTTTTGGCTGAGGATGATCAGTTACTAAGAAGACTGTCTTCACAATTTTTTAGCTTAAAAGGAGGAGCCTAGGTGGTACTTGCTTTGCAAAGTACCACACTGGACATAAATACGAATGTTGAAGCTGGGCTCAAAATAATGAATGGATTGAGCTGAAGTTTGGTGGAAGATGGTTATTTGGGCATAGGAAGCAGTGTAGAAAGTGGATACCATTTGGACATGCCAAAGTAGTACTTCCTTCACAATGCTCTACTTTGGACAGAAACTTCGGAAAATTAGTGAGAGAAATTGGCTAAATGAAATGAGGTCAAATTTGGTGTAGGTAAGTTACATAGGCATATAGAATATGTGGCAAAAAATCAACTCATTAGGATATGCATAGCTAGTACTTCTTTCACAAATGTTATAGGTGGACAAAAATATTTAGAAATTTGCCAAGGAAGATTTACTGGGTAAATGGAGCTGAATTTTATCATGAGGCAATGATTTGGATATGAAAGAGTGCCTAAAATTTTTTAGGGCAACCAAGAATATATAAATAACACTTTCTTCACAATGCTCTTCTCTGGATAGAAACTTCAGAAAATCAGTGAGAAATTGGCTAAATGAACTGAGCTCAAATTTGGTGTAGGTAAGTTACATAGGCATATAGAATATATGGCCAAAATTCAACTCATTAGGATATGCATAGCTAGTACTTCTTTTACAAAGGTTCTAGGTGGAAAAAAAATTGGAAATTCGCCGAGGAAGATTTACTAGGCGAATGGAGCTGAATTTTGTCATGGGGCAATGATTTGGATAGGAAATAGTGCCCAAAAATTTTGAGGGCAATCAAGAATATATAAATGGCACTTTCTTCACAAAGTGTTGTTTTGAGCAAAATAGGAAAATGAATATTGTTGAATTATTTTTGAACTAGGCAAGGAAGGTTTTTTACATATTTGACGAAGATATGACCCAAAGAATTTATGAGATTTTTTTGGGAATTTTGGAAATGACAGAAATATAGGTTGCTTCACAACCTAGGGCAAAAATTGACACATGGACATGACACATAGGCAAAATTGATGAGGTGGCGCCTAGTCATAGCAACCCACCACAATTTACAAGGTTATGACCATCTATATTGGTCATGATCCGCTAGAAATAAGGCAACGGACCGGTGCTATCTGCTTTATGACCATTTTGTGTAAGGAAATTACGACCTTTCTGACCAAAATGGTCGTTATAGTTCAGGGTTTGGAGCCCCCGAACAGCTTTTGACCAATTGGTCCCAAATGATCGTAGATTTATGACCAATTCTTCCAGGGTCACTGACAGAAGGTCACAAGTTGACATATTTCTTGTAGTGGCGGCGGGCCTGGTGGTGGTTGCGCGGTGCTCATGGGCAGAGCCCCTTGCTTGGTGCTGCCCGGTGGCCATGGTCATGTGGGCGGCGTGGTAGTCAGGGTGCGGCGTTCGATGATGGTGAATGTTGGCCCGGGTGAAAACCTGCTCTATCTTCAGACGGACCGGCAGCGGCGGTAGCTCGTTCGCTTCTTGACGGCGTCGCCGCGGCTCTCATTGCATGTCGTGTGGCTCGTGGGGAAACTTTGATCCTCGGATCGGGCGATGGCGGCGCTCCGGTGTCGTTACCTTCCTGAACGCACCGTCTTGGAGCCCACGGTTCATCGTATGCGGCTTCATATCTTCGTGGTGGCGTGTTCACTAGTGGAGCCCCCGGTTCCTCTTGTAGTGCTAGGGATTGTGTTGCTACGCTCAGCGCCTATGTATCCCACCTTGAGTGTGTGCATGTGTTGTGATGGAGTGTGTCCGTTCCGAAATGTTGTCGATTTGGTGGGTCGTCGTCGAAATGAAACTGAGCTACAACCCCCCTTTCCAATGTGACATTTTTTATAGATATACTTATGATTTGACGCAACCCATCAGGAGATATCCCCGTATCCCACATGCAGCACAACTTAGCAACAGATCGACGAAATCACAAATTAAGAAGTACTCATTTCAAAGACCTACCTCCCAAGCTTACGACAAGTGACACACTGCATCCGCGCCACTATTGGTAATCTGGGAGTTTTCACCTCTTTTGTATTTTCGTGTATGCAAAACATTTTCTATCTAAAATCGTGCATGGAAATCTCCAACCATTTTCACCGTTGGATTTCTCACGACGAGATTTTTAAAACAACATCTCATGTTCATAGGTTATGATAAAAAATAATTAATAAAAAACGAATCAGAAGCATGTTTTTCTTTTCGAAGAGGCACAATTGTGCATTTCGTGAAAGCAAATTCGTGCCTCCATGAGAAATAAATATGTGTGTCACATGGAATGAAAAAAATATTTTATTTTCCGTTTCGGAAGAGGAACGACTGTACCACTTGTAGAAGCAAATCCGTGCCCCCACGAGGAGTAAATCCATGCCTCTCGCGGAAGGAAAAATAGAAAACGCGCTTATTAACTTTTTCCTAGAGGCACGACTATGCCTCTCTCGGAAGCAAATCCGTACCTCCACGGGAACTAAATCCATACCTCTTACGGAAGGACAAAAAGATGTTTTTTTTCTTTTCCGAGAGGCACAGTCGTGCCTCTCATAGAAGTAAATTTGTGTCTCCACGAGAACAAAATCCATACCTCTTGCGGAAGGAAATAAACGTGTTTTTTTATCCGAGAAGCACGCTTGTGCGTCTTGCGGTATTAAATGTGTGCATTCACCAGAAGCAAACCATACCTCTCGCGAAAGAAAGAAAAAAGAAACACGTTTTTTCGTGTAATATTTTTTTAAAATTGTTTTTCAGTCCAAAACCTAAGTAAAACAAGGAGTAAACCAAAAGGCTGAAAAACTAGACAAATCATATAAAATCCGAAAATGTGTAGAGAAAAAAAAAGTCGGAGGAAATGCTCAGAGCGCTAGACGTGGCGGTGGCTGAGAGTGCACCAAATGACACGCTCCCAGCTCACCCAAAATGAACCTTACGGGGCTTACGAAGAAGTACTCGTTGATCAGTTGCTCTCCAGATCGAGCCACCTCGTCCACTAGACAATGAGTTCAACGCGTACGCCTCTAGTCCTCCACCGCGACAGCTATATCCCGCCTGTATCGATTCCTACGAAGAATCTCTTATTGTTTGGAGCTATTTGGCGGACTCATTAGCGTAGGTCGCTCGCTGCTTCTTGTGTCACCTTAGCATGTAGGTTCGCTCTGCCTTGGTTTTCTTTGGTTTCTTTTACTTTTTCCTTTTTTTTCTGGTGCATTTCACTTCAACATGACTGTAGGACAGGTTGCAAAAGCAATACATGCATGTTACATTCAGTTGCTTCTCAGTGTAACATAAATTTGCACCCCCCGCAAAAAATAAATAAATAAATAACATGAATTTGCATATTAGCTGATCTGCTGCAGACAAGAGTTTGAAGTCTTTTTGTTGGTGCTTTCAATTTGTTAATTATATTGGTCTTCCAACTTGCTTAATTATATTGGTGCTTTCTCATAGTTCACACAATCTTTCTTCGATGAAGCCGAATTTGTAAATATTAGTACTCCAGCTGTCATGGTTGTCCGAAATTAACCTGCTAACCAAGCATATGCATTTCCAAATCTTCATGTCGACGCCTTTGAAATCAGGTCCACGCCAAGTGACTTAGGTGCTATTTATCAATGCTGACCATGGCTCCATCTCCATGTACTGAACCGCTTAGCCGGGGCAAGCACCTGAATCTCTGTATGTTCCAAGTGTTCCTGCAGCTGTAAGCTCACATGTGATCAACCAGCTCCCATGCATTGTTCTCATTGATCGACCCCAACTCCTCCTCCATAGTGCATAGTTTTAAATCGCGGGCGAAGGGACATCGCGGAAGGAAAGTTTGCCGCGATAATTAATGAAGAAACAGCGCGATCTCCGGCGATTGCGGCGCGATCTCCCGTGATTCTGGGAAGGAAACAAATCGCGGGGCTGATTTCATGCCGCGATAGCGCCGCGATAGCAGTCTTTTCGCCTGCGATTTGAAACTATGATAGTGTGACATCAACACTCCATCGTATTTGGGTCCTCAAATTTCACTGATTCATCGGTGTTCCGTAGACACCTTTGGGCACTCCTATCTACCAGATTCTGAAGTACATCCTCTAGACAATGTAGTGCACGTACACGCATTGGTGGACATTGCATTTCCACCATGGGCGCACACCATGCAGGAGATGAAGAAACTTCTTCCTCCACTCCACGTACAGCACCATCTTTGCTGCTAGCTTAGCCTCCACACGTGGCTTTCTAAGTTATGTTTGTTGGCTTGGCACAAGGGCCTTAACTTGCTTGTCCGTTTCCTGGGCTATGGAGTAGCACACCGTGGCAACAAACTCCACGTATCTGTGCTAGCGAACTGGCTGGACTTGCTCCCGATCCACCAACCCACTTTGATTCGTGGACTTCTGGTGCTACATACACCGCTACATCATTGTAAGGCGAAATGACATCCATGTCTATAGTATTGACACAAGTTTCGGAATCACCCCTCATGTTTGTAACAATGCTACTTCTCCATGGCCGAGACCATGCAACGGTCGCTGCATCCGCTCCAGCAAAGATAACACTCTATGTCCGTGTTTAACACCAACAGTCTCCACAAAATCAATGGCGTCCTGATTGTATTGACCCCAAAGAAAAATGATCCAGTAGGGGTTGGAGACAACCGCGTCGGATGAATCTGATGCACAGCCTGACGAAGATCATTATGAAGGTTCTGTCGAGAAGATTGGCTCCGCGGCTCCCGTCCCTATTTTCAAAGTGCTAGAATGCGTTTGTTACTGGGCGCTACATTCAGGAGACATTCCCTTATGGACAGTACTTGGCAAAGCACCATCACCGGGCGGATATATCCCCAGGGCATTGCTGAAGCTTGATCTAGCAAAGGTTTTTGATTTAGTGTCCTGGGACTGCCACCCAGTCATGTTGCAATTGCAACTAGCATATGAGGATGTTGGGGTCGACTTGCTGAAATGATATGAGATGACAGATAGTGGTGCGACCATGCACAGTATTGAGGGTGATAATGTGGTGCTGGAGCAGAAGGGAAACGACGAGCTTCTGCCAGCGGTGATGTCCGGAGCTTGCGGTAGCTGCGGCGATGGCATGGATGCTATGCGGACAACGGCGTGTGTTTGACTATCAATTTTTTCACCCAAGTTATTGAGATAGTCTCACAAAAGATGAGTGGGCTGGGGCAAAGCGTTTGACTAATCAAACGGCCCGCATGACTTGCATCAGATGACCCATGCAGCGACCGCTCGAGTGCCATGCCAGTCGACGGACGCTGAGCGTTGGCTTTTTGAAACAATCAAGTCTTGATAGTATGTTATATCGTATCATGTTAACTATGTTTGCTTTGCTGACAGATGGTAGACTCTGCCTCAAGGAGGGGATTTCGGGCGCTGTGCTGACTTATGGCGGGATTTTTACATCATGTTGGATAGCTTGTACTATTTGAACATCTTTTCCTCTTTTTAACACGATAGTGAGCATGCCATAGATGAGAGAGGGTGAATGAAAAGTAGATAACGACCTTCAAGCAAACATTGAAGTGCTCTGAAACTCTTTTCACAAAAAAATGTGCTTTGAAACTCTACAGCTACCAGTAGAAAGAATGTATTATACCTAACACGGTTACAAATTTGTAAAAAAAACGTAGCGATCTGAAACATGATTACAAATGCAGGGTACAAACGTTCAGCCATCTTAGGAGACTTCCTCTGCTCTTATTGTAAGGATTTGGTCGAAAATAACTTAGTGAAAAACATCTTACACCCTACGAGATCGAACCAGTATGAGTAGCCTGTCAGCTACCTCCATCATTGTTGGTCTTTGATCTACATCAAGGCTAAGGCATTCCATGGCCATACCTGCCTCACATCATATTTAATGATTGATGCTGGTTCACATTTTATACATGTTGCATTCCGTAAACTGTTTGCTAAATATAATGTGAACCATAGAATTGCATCTCCTTATCATCCTCAATCTAGCGGTCAAGTTCAATTGAGCAATAGAGAAATAAAGTTAATGTTGCAAAAGACTGTCAATAGATCTAGAAAAAATTGGTCTAACAAACTTGATGATGCATTATGAGCATATAGAACAGCTTATAAGAATCCTATGGTTATGTCTCTGTATAAAATGGTGTATAGAAAGGCATGTCATTTACCTCTTGAGTGAGAACATAAAGCATATTGGGAAATAAGAGAACTTAATTATGATTTTAAACTTGCCGGTGAGAAGAGGCTATTTGATATTAGCTCGTTATATTAATGGAGAATCCAAGCTTATGAAAATGCCAAGTTATTTAAAGAAAAGGTTAAAAGATAACATGATAAAAGAATTCAAAAACGAGATGTAAAGTGGGTGAATAAGTTCTACTGTACAACTCACGTTTCAGATTTCTTGCAGGAAAATTTCTCTCTAAATGGGAAGGACCATATATCATCAATGAAGTTTATCGTTCTGGAGCTATTAAGATCAACAACTCCAAAGGTGTTCATTGCACAAAGAATTAAGCATTATATCTCAGGTACACCTATCAATGTTGAACCTAACAATATTCAAACTATGACACCAGAGGAACACATAAGAGAGACCTTCCAGAACACTAGAAAGGAGTAGGTATGTGATACGGTAAGTAAACTGACTCCAAAAATTACATAAAAATACATTCTGTCAGTTTTGCAATATTAGAAAAAAAATAAGAAACAGCCGAGGGGACCCACGAGGTGCACACGCTCATGGGCTCCTTGTGAGCCTTCCCGGCTCCGTTTTCTTCTGGAATACTTGTTTTGCAAGATAAAAAAATACTCCCAAACGTTTTGACCATTGTATGGCAGAAATATCCTATGTTTTTGTTTCATGTTGTTTTATGTCAGATTTTCTAAGACAGGCATCATGTCTTCTCCC
>NC_057810.1:39921480-39948455 GCF_018294505.1 Triticum aestivum
GGAACTAAGGAGAGAGGGAACCGAGGAGGCCACCATGGACGAAGACAAAGGGGAGCCACTCGAAGTTCACCCTCCGGCTTCAGAGAGGGGCACGCTGGCTGGCATCTCTACTACTCCTAACCCCCATCAAGCCATGAGGTCTATTAACGACCGAAGCAGCCAGGAAGTGCAAGAAGGGCTTCCCCCTAGAAGACCATTACACTGTTTACATCGAAACAATTTTCATAATTTGGTCCATGATGTCGCTTGAAGCAACGTCGGTATTTCCCCAAAGAGGAAGGGATGATGCAGCATAGGGCGGTAGGTATTTCCCTCAGATATGAAACCAAGATTATCGAACCAGTAGGAGAACCAAGCAACACAACATAAACAGCCCCCGCACACAAAGAACAACACCTCGCAACCCGACGTGTTAAAGGGGTTGTCAATCCCTTTCGGGGTACGGCGCCTCAAGATAGGCAAAGGACGTGAGGTAAATTTGTAGATAGGATAAATAGATTGCGGAACAAATAAATTGCAGCAAGGTATTTTTGTATTTTCGGTTTAATAGATCTGAAAATAAATGCAAGAGAAAATAGATCGCAAAAGGCAAATATGATGAAAAGAGACCCGGGGGCCGTAGGTTTTACTAGTGGCTTCTCCCGAGAAAAATAGCAAACAGTGAGAAAACAATTACTGTTGGGCAATTGATAGAACTTCAAATAATCATGATGATATCCAGGCAATGATTATTATATAGGCATCACGTCCAAGATTAGTAGACCGACTCCTACCTGCATCTACTACTATTACTGCACACGTCGACCGCTATCCAACATGCATCTAGTGTATTAAGTTCATGAGAAAACGGAGTAATGCAATAAAAACGATGACATGATGTAGACGAGATCCGTTTATCTATTGTGGCAGATATAGATCTCATCTTGTTATCCTTAGTAGCAACGATACATACGTGTCGGTTCCCTTTCTGTCACTGGGATCAAGCACCGTAAGATCGAACCCACTACAAAGCACCTCTTCCCATTGCAAGATAAATAGATCAAGTTGGCTAAACAAAACCCAAATATCGGAGAAGAAATACGAGCCTATAAGCAATCATGCATATAAGAGATCAAAGAAGACTCAAATAACTTTCATGGATAAAAATATAGATCTGATCATAAACTCAAAGTTCATCTGATCCCAACAAACACACCGCCAAAAGACTTACATCATATGGATCTCCAAGAGACCATTGTATTGATAATCAAGAGAGAGAGAGAGAGAGAGAGGAAGCCATCTAGCTATTAACTATGGACCCGTAGGTCTATAAAGAACTACTCACGCAACATAGGAGAGACACCAATGGAAGTGGTGAACTCCTCCGTGATGGTGTCTAGATTGGATCTGGTGGTTCTGGACTCTGCGGCGACTGGATGAATATTTCGTCGCCTCCCCTAGAATTTCTGGAATATTGGGGTATTTATAGAGCAAAGAGGCGGTCCGAGGGGCACCCGAGGTGGGTACAACCCACTAAGGCGCGTCTGGGCCTCCTGGCGCGCCCTGGTGGCTTGTCCGCTCCTCGAGACTCCCCCCAGGTGCAACCAGGGCCCAACTTCTTCCTTTTGGTCCATAAAAAATCATCATAAAGTTGCCTGGCATTTGGACTCCGTCTGATATTGATTTCCTGCGATGTAAAAAACATGTAGAAAACAACAACTGACACTTTGCACTATGTCAATAGGTTAGTACCAAAAAATGATATAAAATGATTGTAAAACATACAATAATAATAATATAACAGCATGGAACAATCAAAAATTATAGATACGTTGAAGACGTATCAGTTCACAATTATGGGGTTGAAAATACTCCTCGTATGCACATGTCTTCCAATTGGGACATATCTCATCCAAGAGAAAGTGATGCAGGAACGAGTTCTTGGTTTCCTCACTAGTAGAAAACAGGGCTTTGGTTAGTATGTCAATAGGTTAGTACCAAAAAATGATATAAAATGATTGTAAAACATACAATAATGATAATATAACAGCATGGAACAATCAAAAATTATAGATACGTTGAAGACGTATCAATTCACAATTATGGGGTTGAAAATACTCCTCGTATGCACATGTCTTCCAATTGGGACATATCTCATCCAAGAGAAAGTGATGCAGGAACGAGTTCTTGGTTTCCTCACTAGTAGAAAACAGGGCTTTGGTTGAGGCCAGGATAAGGGCATTAATCCCGGTTCACTCACGAACCGGGACCAAAGGATGCATCAGTCCCGGTTTGTGAGGTCAGGGCGCCGGCCGGGCTTCGGGGGCCATTGGTCCCGGTTCGTCTCACACTTTTGGTTCTGGTTCATGAGCCTCGCTCCTGGCCCAGCACCTTTAGTCCTGGTTGGTGGCTGGAATCGGGACCAAAGGTTGTCCTTTAGTCCCGGTTTTAACCACAAACCAGGACTAAAGAGAAACCTATATATACCCCCCGCCCATGCCCACTCAGTGCTCTGTTTTTTGGCCAGCCTTGTGGGAGAGGTGTGTGTTGCTCTAGCTCTCACCTCCTATGCACATGAGGTGTTCGATGAAATGCCGAGTCACACTTAAGCTTTCTCCTTTCCAAGCTCGACCTTCAAACTCCATTTTTCTCAAGATTTGTCTAGGTTTGGCGGTCTGTCCTGTCCCGTCCCCATCGTCACCGCCATCAATCGCCCGTGCCAATCTCGTCGCTGGCACCACCGTGGTGAGCCTCTTTTCTTATCTTCTTTCTAAAAGAAAAAAGTTCTTGTATGATTTAGATAGATACTTGTATAATTTTCTTACTTTTATTATTGTTAGTTATTATATAGTGCCATGGTTTTGGTATCCGCCCCCGTTAGCCCTCGTCCTGTTTATGATTCGGATGTGGTATATTATTTTTTATAACTATTTGTTTCATTTAGTGTTTATGACAATTATGCTGACCAACGTGACATAGATGTTTTTACCTAGGAGGTATATGAACCGGAAATTCCAACCGACCCTCTTGTCGAGAGGTTAAATTTAGTTGAACAAGAAAACGAGTAGTTGAATTTTTTTTGAAAAGAATTGAGGAGGAGAAGATGAAATTGGATTTCATGTTGCCGATGTCGTCGATGCTCACAAGATCAAGATGGATGCAATGCGCTGGAAGATTAGAAAGATTAGAAAATATGTCATTTATACTGAGGCTTGGTATCATTATGCCGTTGAATCAATTGTTATCTTAGTTGCGATTATGATCGCATTTGTTGTTGCATTGAAATATTTTACATAGTTTCAATGTATGGTTTAATTAGATGCTCTAGAGAGGTATATGTTATTCAATGAGAACTATGTATAAACTTTATGTATTTATTTTTTCAGTAATAACATTTTATCACTACTATACTTTGGTTTTAATGTGATGATGAACTTTCATTAATTTGATCACTTCTCTATTCATGATGTTCTGTAATGGGTTTTGACATACTTAGTTATATATAATGCACGCAGATGAACCGGCAATGGATGTACGGTGACCGATGCAACACTGTTACCTCGTGCTCACAACACTCATCCGGGTTGCTCCTCTCTTGCAGCTCCGCCCGGCACGTGGGTTGCAACCATGCCAGACAGCGGTTGCAACTCCACTGCCATGCGGTTGTAGTATCATGATGAGACGTAGTTGACATCATAGCACCGCCTGGCCGTGGTCGTAGCCAAGCCATGGTCGTAGCATCACGTTGCTTTGCCATCCTCATGGTTGTAATATCCCCAACTAGACACAGTCGACCTCGTAGCAGCGCCGAGCCACGGACGTGGCATCATGCGACGCTGATTGCAGCTTTGTCGACCCGCGGTTGTAGCATCCACTACCGTCGATTCTAGCACCCGTCTTTGTCCGTCCCAACAATCTCCATGGTCAGTTGTAGCATCCACAATTGACAGCTCTAGTATATGCCATGGCCGGTGCCAGCATTTGCTATGGTCGGCTAAAAGCATCCGCCACCGCCCGTCCCAGCAACCTCCATGGGCGGTTCCAGCAAATGGGGGTGGTCGACTCGTCGTTCCTGCATCTACAGGTGCCTGTTATAGCACTATGGCCTTCAGGCACATCTTCTACAACACAGATGGGTGTCCGGCGTGTCGCCTGTCGACACACGTCTCCTGTGGCCGCACCATGCTCACCGATGGGTCCCATCGTTGTCCTTGAGGGTCGTCGTAGCAACACCAGATGCGGTAACAACAATAAATCATCGCAGCACGCAAGGGCCAGACATGATTTGCCAGCAGCGCCCGACGGCCATGCTGCTCCTAGCCTAAAGGAGGGGGAGGAGGACAATAATGACGTTAGTAGCAGTAGGAGGGAGCGTGTTGGGTGTGATTTTCACGACGGAGAGAGAGCTGCTCTAAGAAGAGGAATTGGGGAAGAAGAGATCTCGTCCAAAGGATAAGATTGAGCATTGTCGGTGGAAAGGGGCCAACATACGGGGACATGGCTCCAGATGAATGTGCGCGACATGGCAGGTGAGCCTGCATCCGGCGAAAGTGTTCACCGGTCGGCTGTTCAAAATCATTATACTTTTTGAGTTTGCTACGGAGGCTGCCAACACTAAACACTCTGTTGTTGCACAATGTCAAGGCTCTGGCAAACCAACACCACCTCCTCCACCGCCTTTGCCACTGGTGTTGCCTTGACATGACCCCCAGGTCCCAGACGTAGCTTTACGTTGGTGCGCTGCAGCGTGATGCATCCATTGGTCGAGATCTTGACCCCAACTAGTGTCTTACATGAGCCACCAGCGGCCTAGGCAGGGATGAAGCCAGTGTGCCGAGGAGCCCATCCTACAGCACCTCGAAAAGTGGCGCGAGGCAGGCATCCACCTGGATGGCATCAACGGCTTTGCGAGGGCGCATCTGAATGGCCCATTGGAGGTGAACGTGGGAGTAGGGGAGGCCTCGAACCCTGGCGGACTTGTCGCCGATGACAGCGACAACCGCGACGACTATTTATCACTTTAAGTGACCCAAGTGGCACCTCACGCTGAAGCTTTTTACCCAAGTCGAACCCTGGCCGGCAGCGAGACCGCGCGCTGCGCTAACCAGCCCGCCCGAGTTCGTTTCGTGGTTAGTACTAGGAGCGCCTAGTACTTGACGCTACTCAAATGGTTTTCTTCTGGATTTTTTTATTTTATTTGTTTTATTTGTTTCTTCTCTGTTTTTATTTCATTCTTTTTCTCATTTTCCTTCATTTTTTATTTTCTTTTTTCTTCTCCATTTTTTTTAGGCTTTTTTTTCTCTATTTTTTGTTTTTTTTATTCTTTTTGTTTTTCTTTGTTTGTTTTTTGTTTTTCATTCTATATAACGCCCCAAATTCGATGCGCCAGGTGTCTTCCGTTTATTCGTCGTCGTTGCCATGTCATTTGCTTGCGTGTTGCATTTTGCCATGTCATCATCTGCATTGCATCTGCATGTTTTTCAAAACTTGCATCCGTCCGGATCCTCCCAGTTCTCTTCGCTGTCCGTTCTGAGCCCAACCACACTCGCACGCGCCCGCGGCACCCTTAGTCCTTGGTTTTATGAGCCGCCGAAAAACGTTCTCGAAATGGGCCGAGATTTGCCGAGTGGCCTTGGTATATCACCGGTAAACCGCCCGTTAAATTTCGTTCCATTGGAGGTCGTTTGATGCCCCAACGGTTAATCGAGTTAACTGAAACCCCCTTCTCTTTGCAGCCCAGCACCTCTTCACATAGCCCACCTAGCCCATCTAAACCCCCTCCATGCTCTCTGTCGTTCGATCACGATCGTGTGGGCGAAAACCGCACCCCATTTGGACTCTCCTAGCTCACTCTACCTATAAATAAGTCCCCTCCCCCGAAATCCCGCAGTCCAAACCCTAGCCCCGCTCATCTCGTCCGCCGGACATGTCCGCGCGCCGCCGGACAAACCGCGCCGCCGCCCCTTCGCGAATCGCCGCCTGCCACGTGTCCACCGCCGGCTCCCCGCAGCCGCCGGGCCCGCGAGCCCAGATCTGGCCCGTCGGGCCCGACCAGCGCCCGCGGCTTCGTCCCCGTCGCTAGTGCGTCTTCGCCTCGCCGCCGGCGTGCTCCGTCGCCGCCCCGCCAGTGCGCCTCCTGCTCCCAACCTCGTCGTCCCCGCCACCCCGCGCCTCTTGAGCCGCGGATCCCGCAGCTGCCTTCGCCCGAACGCCTCCCTTCACCGCCCGTCGCCGGCGCCCCTCGCTGGAGGCCGCAGCCGTCGCCAGAGTCCTCGCCGGAGCCGGATCCAGCCAGGGTGGATGAGATCCACCAGGCCCGTGATCCAAACGCGCCGTCCCGATCCGGATCCCTCCGTCCCGCTCGTCCTCGTCCCGTTGACTTTTCGCGAGGTGAAAATCTGCTAAGTCCCTGAATTTTCAGCGTTCTGGTGCCCTGTTCAACATGCCATAACTCTCTGATCATAGATGCGTTTTGCATGAGTAATATATCACAATGTTCATTGTGAGATGCTCTTCATTTCATTCCATTGTGACATGCTTGTTTGAGTCTGTTTTAATGCCCTAATCTTCGTTGCAAGAGTACTATATGATGTAAATTGCTGGAATCTGCTGTTTGTTGACATCATTTGTGCATCTCGTAAGTGCCACAACTTTGTCCCTGTTGATCCTATGATGATGATCTTAATATGAACGTGTTCTGCTCTTCATGATCTACATTTCTGTGTGCTTTGCATTCATGTTAGGGTGCATTTTAATATCTTAAACCTTGTTGCAAAAGTGCATGTTGCTGTTAACTACTGAAAATTGTTGTAACTTGCTGATTTGTCATTTTTGTTGTATTTTGTGTGTACATCTTATGAGCATGATGTCTACATATTTTAGGAGCATATTTATGCCATCTTTACACGGGTGCAATCCATGTATTTTTACATGCCTTGTAGTGAGTGCATCAAGCTCGTGAAGTGGGCCACTAGCTGTTAACTTTCTGTCAATGTTGAAATTGCTATATCATGTTGCTATGTTTGATTGATGCTACCATCCATTATATGCACAATATGGAGATGTTCACTAAGGATGCTTTGTTATACATGTTATGCTTTATCCATCCATGCCCTTTTTTGCATTTATATCTTGCTGTAGATTGTTGATATCATACTCCAAAACTTGCTAAATAATGTTGCTGTCAGGCTGTTAACATTAAGTTCAATTTTGCCATGTGTTTTACTAGTGATCCATGCACCCTATGTCTATTCTACTGCCATGTTTAGCTCCATAAATGTGTCTTATTACTGTTTGCCACCTTGGCATGCCATGTATTGCTCTGTGGTAAGAGCATCTCCAACAGCCGCGCTAAACTAGCGCTGCACCGCAAATTAGTCCATTTTAGCGCGCGCAACGCGGTGGGTCGCTCCAGCGGGTGCGCAAAAACGGCGCGCGCGCTATAATGAGTTGGGCGTGCGGTCGGAAACACTATCCTGCGCGGTGTATTTCAGGCGCCCGCTACAGCGTGCGGCACACTCGAGCGCTCGCGCCGCACTCTCTCCTCTCCTCCTCCTATGCCCCGCGCGCACCGGCGCCGGCGCCCTACCACCCACCCATGGACGCGCACACCGGCGCCCTGCCACCCACCCATGGTCCCTAATGCGGCGCGGCCGAAGAAGGGCAAAACATCCGCGAGGAAGGACAAGGCGGCGGACGGCTCCGGCAGCACGAAGGCGAGGGAAAAGAAGCTTGCTGGGCGTTCGACTGCCGCGGCGGCTACCGAAGCGCCAGCGAGCTCACTCGTTGAGCCGGCCGCCAACGCGCACCACGTGTTCGACGAAATGCCCCCAAGGTGAAAAAATTCCAACTTTTCTTTTCTTGTTATTTTGTCAATGCATCATCACATATAGATAGCTTATTTGCATTGTTCAAAAAACTTTGTAGTCTCAACGATGATGCATACATGTCAACTATGGGTGTTGGGTCCAACAATTCGCATTGGTCTCAAACCAATGACATCCATTTCGAAGACCATGAGTTTGAGGTGGACGAGGAGGGTGAGGGCATTGTCGACGCGCCGAAAGGAAGAGCGGGCAATTACAGCACCAACGATGACAAGTTACTATGCTATACTTATTTGCAAGTGTCGAGGGATCCATCCATTGGAGGTGATCAAAGTACAGACGCGTATTGGGGGCGAATGAAAGAACACTTTGATGCTCACAACCTGAGTGGAATTGACCGCTCCGAGAGATCACTTCGGTCCCGATGGTCGACAATCAACTCGGATTGTCAAAAGTGGGCGGCCGCACAAAAGGCAGTTGACAAGATTAACCCAAGTGGCACAAATGAGGATGATCGAGTAAGTGGCATCTCATATATGTTCATCATACTTGTTTTTGGTGACCAAAGTGCTAACTTGTTTTGTTTTTCTTGTAGTACAACATTGCACAAAACTTGTTCAAAGAAGAGACGAGGACAACCAAGAAGGGGAAGATCAAGAAAGGCAGGATCTTTACCTTGCCTCATTTCTATGAAGTGTTAAAGGATGATGAGAAATGGAAGAAGCGTGATGGTTTGGATGATTTGCATTTGAGGAACAAACGCAAGCGAACAATTGAGTTGAATGATGAGGAGGAGGAGGAGGATGCATCAAGTGATGACGGCAAGAGAAGCCCCCCACCCAACTTGGTTTCATACTCGAAGCCAAAACGACCGGATGGGTGCAAGAAAGACAAAACCGAAAAGAAGAAGAGGAAAGGAGATGATGAGCTCAAAAATGCTATGGAAGCAATTGTCAACGCAAGAAGAGAAGCCAGCGAGGTGAGGAAAATGGCAAGGAACCAAGATGCCGCGGCCGAGGAGAGAAGGATGGCGGCCGAGGAGAGGAAGGTGGCTTTGGAGGAGAGGAAGGTGAGCAATGAGGAGCGAACTAGATTGTTGGAATGGGAGAAGCACTTGTTCTTCTTGGACACATCCAACCTCAATGAAGCGCAAAAGGAATATGTCAATCTTGCCCGTGAAGAAGTGTTGATCCAAAAAAGAGCCATGATCCGCATGAGTGGCGGTGGCCTTGGCGGCATGGGTGACGGTGGCCTCGGCGGCATGGGTGGCGGTGGCCTTGGCGCCATGGGAGGCATGGGTGGCTTCGGAGCCATGGGAGGCATGGGTGCACCTCCGGCCGCCATGGGAGGCATGGGTGCATCTCCGGCCGCCATGGGAGGCATGGGTGGCTTTGGAGCACCCTCTGACGCTATGGCCGCCATGGGAGGCATGAGTTTTGCTTCTCTCATGGGAGGCATGGGTGCATCTTTGGCCACCATGGGTGGAATGTCTTTCGATGTGCCTCCTCACACACATTCCCATGAAGATGCCGTTGAAGATCTTGCCAACACCGTCGGAGCTTCACGTGATGCGGTGCGTGATGAGGTTAGGGAGGAAGATTCATCTTCGGAGGCGGAAGAATCGTCTTCGGAAGATGAGGACGAAGACGAGGAAGATGATTGATGTGTCTTTCATTTATGTCTTGAACTTTAGTTTGCATTTGAACTTGGTTGGATGAACTTGTGGGCATGATTTTGAACTTTTATTCATCAACTTGTTTGTGTCAAATTTCATATGTTCAATGCATTTTGATGAATGTTTCAAAATCATTTTGTGTCCAAAATATCATACATGTCCGGTGAGTCGCGTGTGCTGTATTTTTGCGCGCTGCTAGAGTGGCACGCGCGCGCTGCATTATAGAGCGGCTGCTGGAGCCAGTGCTGGCGGCCGCGCTAAACAGGCCGAAGCGCACGCGGCAAACTGGTTTTTTGCGTGCGGCGCTTAGCGCAGCTGTTGGAGATGCTCTAAGTTTTACAAGCTCACCAACATGCCTACTTATCGTTGTTCTTGCCATGTCCATTTGAGCATGTTCTAGTGGTTACTGGAGATAGTTCAGTGTTCATGTTTTGTTAAGCTTCATTTATACATCACTCCCATGCCTTTTATTTTCATGTTAGGATGTTGTAGCATATTTTCATGATGCTTGCAAGATGCCTAGTTGCTGTTTTGGACAGATTGTTGTTATATCTTGTTTGGAGTGTATGTGTTGCACCGTTGCTCCGTTTGGAATGTGCTCTATATGAAACTTGCTTAATTTTGCATATAGTTTCATATTAACTTGTTGCATTCTTGTTTTGAGGTGTTTGCTTAATGTTTGAATGCATTTTGCATCAATGCCTTGTTTGACTTGTTTTGCTCATATCTTCTAGGCCGTAGCTCCGAACTAAATGAACTTTATATGTAACTTGACTAGAATTTCGTGTAGATCGTCTTGGTGCATTTTAACTTGCTGTTTAATAATGTGAACATAAGGTTTATTCAGATCTGGACCAATTTCGAAATTTGCATACGAGGACTTACGGAATTGTTACATGTTGTTTCCGGCCTCATTTAAACTTGCTTTGATGTGTTGCTCTTGTATGCATCATCTCTTGCCATGAGTAGCTATATGTAGCCTTGTCATGCATCATGCTTGGTTGTGCATCATGTCATGTTTATGTGTTGTGTGTTTACCATGTTGTTTGCTTCTTTCCGGTTGTGCTCCTTCTCGTTAGTTCCTGTTTCATTGCGATTGTGAGGATTCGTTCGTCTACACTTGGTTCGTCTTCGTGGCTTCATCTTCTTCATGGACTCGTTCTTCTTCCTAGCGGTATTTCAGGCAAGATGACTGTTACTCTGGATCTCACTACTATCATTGCTATGGTAGTTGCTTCGTTCTATCGCTATGTTGCGCTACCTATCACTTTTTTACCAAGCCTCCCAAACTGCCATGCTAGCCTCTAACCTTTTCACCCTTCCTAGCAAACCGTTGCTTGGCTATGTTACTGTTGGGGAACGTGGTAATTTCAAAAAAAGTCCTACGCACACGCAAGATCATGGTGATGCATAGCAACGAGAGGGGAGAGTGTTGTCTACGTACCCTCGTAGACCGAAGCGGAAGTGTTGACGCAACGTAGAGGAAGTAGTCGTACGTCTTCCCGGTCCAACCGATCCAAGCACCGTTACTCCGGCACCTCCGAGTTCTTGACACACGTACAGCTCGATGACGCACCCCGAGCTCCGATCCAGCAAAGCTTCGGGGAGGAGTTCCGTCAGCACGACGGCGTGGTGACGATCTTGATGTTCAACGGTCGCAGGGCTTCGCCTAAGCACCGCTACAATATGACCAAGGTGTAATATCGTGGAGGGGGGCACTACACACGGCTAAGGAACGATCGCGAAGAACAACTTGTGTGTCCATGGGGTGCCCCCTGCCCCCGTATATAAAGGAGTGGAGGAGGGGAGGGCTGGCCCTCTCTATGGCGCGCCCTAGGGGAGTCCTACTCCCACCGGGAGTAGGATTCCCCCTTTCCTAGTCCAACTAGGAACCCTTCCATGTAGTAGGAGTAGGAGACAAGGAAGGGGAAGAGAGAAGGGAAGGAAGGAGGGGGTGCGGCCCCTCCCCCTAGTCCAATTCGGACTAGGCCATGGGGGGCGCGGTCTGCCCTAGGCAGCCCCTCTCTCTTTCCCGTATGGCCCAATAAGGCCCAATACTTCTACCCGGCGAATTCCCGTAACTCTCCGGTACTCCGATAAATACCCGAATCACTCGGAACCTTTCCGAACTCTGAATATAGTCGTCCAATATATCGGTCTTCACGTCTCGACCATTTCGAGACTCCTCGTCATGTCCCCGATCTCATCCGGGACTCCGAACTTCTTCGGTACATCAAAACTCATAAACTCATAATATAACTGTCATCGAAACCTTAAGCGTGCGGACCCTACGGTTCGAGAACAATGTAGACATGACCGAGACACGTCTCCGGTCAATAACCAATAGCGGGACCTGGATGCCCATATTGGTTCCTACATATTCTACGAAGATCTTTATCGGTCAGACCGCATAACAACATACGTTGTTCCCTTTGTCATCGGTATGTTACTTGCCCGATATTCGATCATCGGTATCCAATACCTAGTTCAATCTCGTTACCGGCAAGTCTCTTTACTCGTTCTGTAATGCATCATTCCGTAACTAACTCATTAGCTACATTGCTTGCAAGGCTTATAGTGATGTGCATTACCGAGAGGGCCCAGAGATACCTCTTCGACAATCGGAGTGACAAAACCTAATCTCGAAATACGCCAACCCAACATGTACCTTTGGAGACACCTGTAGTAATCCTTTATAATCACCCAGTTACGTTGTGACGTTTGGTAGCACCCAAAGTGTTCCTCCGGTAAACGGGAGTTGCATAATCTCATAGTTACAGGAACATGTATAAGTCATGAAGAAAGCAATAGCAACATACTAAACGATCGGGTGCTAAGCTAACGGAATGGGTCATGTCAATCAGATCATTCAACTAATGATGTGATCCCGTTAATCAAATAAAAACTCTTTGTCCATGGTTAGGAAACATAACCATCTTTGATTAACAAGCTAGTCAAGTAGAGGCATACTAGTGACACTCTGTTTGTCTATATATTCACACATGTATTATGTTTCCGGTTAATACAATTCTAGCATGAATAATAAACATTTATCATGAAATAAGGAAATAAATAATAACTTTATTATTGCCTCTAGGGCATATTTCCTTCAGTCTCCCACTTGCACTAGAGTCAATAATCTAGATCACATCACTATGTGATTAACATCGATAGTTCACATCATCATGTGATTAACACCCATAGTTCACATCGCCATGTGACCAACACCCAAAGGGTTTACTAGATTCAGTAATCTAGTTCACATCGCTATGTGATTAACACCCAAAGAGCACTAAGGTGTGATCATGTTTTGCTTGTGAGAGAATCTTAGTCAACGGGTCTTTCACATTCAGATCCGTTATGTATTTTGCAATTTTCTATGTCTACAATGCTCTGCACGGAGCTACTCTAGCTAATTGCTCCCACTTTCAATATGTATCCAGATCGAGACTTAGAGTCATCCAGATCGGTGTCAAAACTTGCATCGACGTAACCCTTTACGACGAACCTTTTGTCACTTCCATAATCGAGAAACATATCCTTATTCCACTAAGGATAATTTTGACCGCTGTCCAGTGATCTACTCCTAGATCACTATTGTACTCTCTTGCCAAACTCGGTGTAGGGTATACAATAGATCTGGTACACAACATGGCATACTTTATAGAACCTATGGCCAAGGCATAGGGAATGACTTTCATTCTCTTTCTATCTTCTGTCGTGGTCGGGTTTTGAGTCTTACTCAATTTCACAGCTTGTAACACAGGCAAGAACTCTTTCTTTGACTGTTCCATTTTGAACTACTTCAAAATCTTGTCAAGGTATGTACTCATTGAAAAAACTTATCAAGCGTCTTGATCTATCTCTATAGATCTTGATGCTCAATATGTAAGCAGCTTCACCGAGGTCTTTCTTTGAAAAACTCCTTTCAAACACTCCTTTATGCTTTGCAGAATAATTCTACATTATTTCCGATCTACAATATGTCATTCCCATATACTTATCAGAAATGTTGTAGTGCTCCCACTCACTTTCTAGTAAATACAGGCTTCACCGCAAGTCTGTATAAAACTATATGCTTTGATCAACTTATCAAAGCGTATATTCCGACTCCGAGATGCTTGCACCAGTCCACAGATGGATCGCTGGAGCTTGTGTATTTTTGTCAGCACCTTTAGGATTGACAAAACCTTCTGGTTGCATCATATACAACTCTTCTTTAAATCCATTAAGGAATGTAGTTTTGTTTATCCATTTGCCAGATTTCATAAAAATGTGGCAATTGCTAACATGATTTGGACAGACTTAAGCATCGCTACGAGTGAGAAAATTTCATCGTAGTCAACACCTTGAACTTTGTCAAAAACCTTTTTCGACAAGTCTAGCTTTGTAGATAGTAACACTACTATCAGCGTCCGTCTTCCTCTTGAAGATCCATTTATTCTTAATGGCTTGCCGATCACCGGGCAAATCCATCAAAGTCCATACTTTGTTTTCATACATGGATCATATCTCAGATTTCATGGCCTCAAACCATTTCGCGGAATCTGGGCTCATCATCGCTTCCTCATAGTTCGCAAGTTCATCATGGTCTAGTAACATGACTTCCAGAACAGGATTACCGTACCACTCTGGTGCGGATCTCACTCTGGTTTACCTACGAGATTCGGTAGTAACTTGATCTGAAGTTACATGATCATCATCATTAGCTTCCTCACTAATTGGTGTAGTAGTCACAAGAACAGATTTCTGTGATGAACTACTTTTCAATAAGGGAGAAGGTACAATTACCTTATCAAGTTCTACTTTCCTCCCACTCACTTTTTTCGAGAGAAACTTCTTCTCTAGAAAGTATCCATTCTCAGCAATGAATGTCTTGCCTTTGGATTTGTGATAGAAGGTGTACCCAACTATCTCCTTTGGGTATCCTATGAAGACACATTTCTCCGATTTGGGTTTGAGCTTATCAGGATGAAACTTTTTCATATAAGCATCACAATCCCAAACTTTAAGAAACGACAACTTTGGTTTCTTGCCAAACCACATTTCAGATTGTGTCGTCTCAACGGATTTAGATGGTGCCCCTTTTTAACGTGAATGCATCTGTCTTTAATGCATGACCCCAAAACGATAGTGGTAAATCAGTAAGAAACATCATAGATTGTACGATATCCAATAAAGTACGGTTATGACGTTCGGACACACCATTATGCTGTGGTGTTCCAGGTGGCACGAATTTGTGAAACTATTTCACGTTGTTTTAACTGAAGACCAAACTCGTAACTCAAATATTTGTCTCCGCGATCAGATCGTAGAAACCTTATTTTTCTTGTCACGGTGATTTTCCACTTCACTCTGAAATTCTTTGAACTTTTCAAATGTTTCAGACTTATGTTTCATCAAGTAGATATACCCATATCTGCTCAAATCATCTGTGAAGGTCAGAAAATAACGATACCCGCCGCGAGCCTTAACACTCATCGGATCGCATACATTAGTATGTATTATTTCCAATAAGTCTGTTGCTCGCTCCACTGTTCCGGAGAACGGATTCTTAGTCATTTTGCCCATGAGGCATGGTTCGCAAACATCAAGTGATTCATAATCAAGTGATTCCAAAATCCCATCAGCATGGAGTTTCTTCATGCGCTTTACACCAATATGACCTAAACGGCAGTGCCACAAATAAGTTGCACTATCATTATTAACTTTGCATTTTTTTGGTTTCAATATTATGAATATGTGTATCACTACGATCGAGATCCAATGAACCATTTTCATTGGGTGTGTAACCATATAAGGTTTTATTCATGTAAACAGAACAACAGTTTATTCTCTTACTTAAATGAATAACCGTATTGCAATAAACACGATCAAATCATATTCATGCTCAACGCAAACACCAAATAACACTTATTTAGGTTCAACACTAATCCCGAAAGTATAGGGAGTGTGCGATGATGATCATATCAATCTTGAAACTACTTTCAACACACATCGTCACTTCACCCTTAACTAGTTTCTGTTTATTCTGCAACTCCCGTTTCGAGTTACTACTCTTAGCAACTGAACCAGTACCAAATACCGAGGGGTTGCTATAAACACTAGTAAAGTACATATCAATATCGTGTATATCAAATATACTTTTGTTCACTTTGCCATCCTTCTTATCCGCCAATCACTTGGGGTAGTTCCGCTTCCAGTGACCAATCCCTTTGCAGTAGAAGCACTTAGTCTCAGGCTTAGGACCAGACTTGGGCTTCTTCACTTGAGCAGCAACTCGCTTGCCGTTCTTCTTGAAGTTCCCCTTCTTCGCTTTGCCCTTTTCTTGAAACTAGTGGTCTTGTCTACCATCAACACTTGATGTTTTTCTTGATTTCTACCTTCGTCGATTTTAGCATCACGAGGAGATTGGGAATCATTTCCGTTATCCCTTGCATATTATAGTTCATCACGAAGTTCTACTAACTTGGTGATGGTGACTAGAGAATTCTGTCAATCACTATTTTATTTGGAAGATTAACTCCCACTTGATTCAAGCGATTGTAGTACCCAGACAATCTGAGCACATGCTCACTAGTTGAGCAATTCTCCTCCATCTTTTAGCTATAGAACTTGTTGGAGACTTCATATCTCTCAACTCGGGTATTTGCTTGAAATATTAACTTCAACTCCTGGAACATCTCATATGTTCCATGACGTTCAAAACGTCTTTGAAGTCCCGATTCTAAGCCGTTAAGCATGGTGCACTAAACTATCAAGTAGTCATCATATTGAGCTAGCCAAACGTTCATAACGTTTGCATCTGCTCCTGCAATAGGTCTGTCACCTAGCGGTGCATCAAGTACATAATTCTTCTATGCAGCAATGAGGATAAACCTCAGATCACGGATCCAATCCGCATCATTGCTACTAACATCTTTCAACCCAATTTTCTCTAGGAACATATCAAAATAAACACAGGGAAGCAACAACGCGAGCTATTGATCTACAACATAGATATGCTAATACTACCAGGACTAAGTTCATGATAAATTTAAGTTCAATTTAATCATATTGCTTAAGAACTCCCACTTAGACAGACATCTCTCTAGTCATCCAAGTGATCACGTGATCCAAATCAACTAAACCATAACCAATCATCACGTGAGATGGAGTAGTTTTCAATGGTGAACATCACTATGTTGATCATATCTACTATATGATTCACGCTCGACCTTTCGGTCTCCGTGCTCCGAGGCCATATCTGCATATGCTAGGCTCGTCAAGTTTAACCTGAGTATTCCGCGTCTGCAAAACTGGCTTGCACCCGTTGTAGATGGACGTAGAGCTTATCACACCCGATCATCACGTGGTGTCTGGGCATGACGAACTTTGGCAACGGTGCATAATCAGGGAGAACACTTCTTGATAATTTTAGTGAGAGATCATCTTATAATGCTACCGTCAATCAAAGCAAGAATAAGATGTATAATAGATAAACATCATATGCAATCAAAATAAGTGATATGATATGGCCATCATCATCTTGTGCTTGTGATCTCCATCTCCGAAGCACCATCATGATCCACTACAAGAAATCTGTTAATACGTGATGGATCTTGACCGTCATGGACCAACCACAAACTGTCATGCATGCCCATCCACGACGGATTTGAAATCCATCATGTATATCGCGTCATAATTTGACATCATACCCTCCATGACGGATCGTGACCGTCATGGATCTGCCTCAAGCCCGGCCAAGCCCAAACTAGGCCCAAGTCTTTGTGACGGAACTAACCGTCATGGACCAACGCCATGTAGGATTTTCAATTGACAAACTGGAATGATGTGGCTGCCTACGTGGACACTGTTTTTCGTCACGAAATCCGTCATGAATCTGGTGTCAATTTAAATTTTGTCTTGTCCATTTCTTTTAGTCCGATTTTGAACCAATACACTTCCAATACAATGGGTTACACAAAATATTGCCAATTTTGAGCCAAGACAGTATTTCCAAAGTGTTACACATTACACAAATCATTCAATATATAAAATCCTCCATAGGTATCTACAACAGAAAAATTTATAAAAACCATAGGTATCTACAATGAAGCAGTTTATAAAATCCTCCATGAAATGATAATATACAACATATATTGACAAAATATATCACACAAGAAGGTTAGGAACTAGTAGTCTAGTACAATCCAATTTTCAACAACAGAACATATAAACTACTAAGGTTGTTATTCATGTTATGTCCTTGGCCCTCCTCATGGCAACTATATGTCTTGGCGGATTGTGATGGACAGCACCAAGTAGCCTGCTACCCAATCATACCTACCATATTTACAACAACATTGGACATTTGAAAATATGAATAGATAGTAGTAGAAACAAGAGAATTAGAAGAAATTTCAAAAATGAATTGCATGTTCTCTAAAATCCATAAATCTTACTGTGCCTACAAATGAGAATAATAAAGTATCTATTATAAAACAACAATAAACATGAGATTGCTACAAATTAATCCAAATAGAAATGTGTTAGATGGAAGTTTAATCAAGTTGACTTATAAGTGATAATGTAATTGAACATACATAGCAAAACTCGTGTACTATAGCAGCACCAGTTCAGGCCGTATAAATCTGCCAAAAAATTGCATCACTAACAAACAATATCCATGACGCGGAGCCAGTGCTCGTCGGTCTGGCTGGCGTAAGGTTCTGATGTTCATGTCTCAACAAGTTTACACATGAAACTGAATATTTATCAGGGCACTAACAATAGTAAACAAAACTTGTTTGTGAACTGAACTTCAAATGGCGTACAAAATAATTAAGACCCATGGCCACTAATAGATCTATAGAAGTGGCAAATGGTTCTGTCAAGAGATACTGAGATAGTGGTTACAATGTATCAGTTATTAATTTTAGCCACATGCATACTGGGATTACTTTGATTCAAGTGCATAAGATGATAAATTTAACCACCAAGATCAATGGGGCACAAACAAATCGATTGAAAACCCTAGTGAAAAATGCGTAACTCTGAACTAGATGAACTAAATAGGTGCAGTTCAGTAACACTTGAGCTGGGTACTGGAAATAATAGGAGTCCCTGTTTAATCACGGAGCAGCTCCACCGCGGCCGCCCTCTTAAGCTCTATTGTGCGCCATGCAGTGGCACAGCTGCTAGCACTGCCTAGACCTGCATCCCAAAAACAAGAGATCATAATCAGACAATTAGATTGTTAAGTGATCGAAAAAAACAGAGGAATAACATTAAGAAAAAGATTTGGGATCACGTGTCAGGAGCATTATTGAGTAGGGCGACTTACGCATGGAGCAAAGGAGTTGAAGAAAAAACGTGTTGTGTTACTGTGTAAGCAAGTGCTAGCTTGATGTGTGGCTCTAGGTTGAGAGAGAGTGAGCTAACACGTGGCGTTGGTACTAGTACTAGTAGCTGCACAACTAATAGTAGTACTGCTGCTCTAAACTGACTCACTAATACATGTGCTTAGTACACAAATTAACAGGTTTAAACCTCTATATTCTTACTGTAGAACTGCCACAATGTAATGACATAATTTTCTAATTAGATTCAGATTAAACTTATTTATCCAATGCATATTCAGCAGGATGCAGGAGACGAAAAGGAAAGAAAAAAGAAATGCCTAGTGAGAAAACTCTAAACAGGACATGTTGACATGATAATACAGTAACAAAAATAATGTCTCCAAGACCTAGGGGGGAAATCTAAACTGAATTAGATCTTGGTAGAAAACTAAACTGAATTACATTTTGATAGAAGACCACTTACCACAGTGCAGCGGTTTGTCTCTACTTGGTATGCTGCAGTTTATCTCTATTTGCCCGCCTTGCCATCGCTCCCGAGCCGCCCACTGTGCCACCGTCATCATCAGCTGCCCATCCGCGCCCTCACCGTCGGAATGCACGCGCCGCTACGTCCGCTCCTCGAACGCCTTGAGCCGTCCGAGCGCCTCCTCGAACGCCATCTCCTCCACGTTGCAGAATTGCTCGATTCCTACCACCACGGCGTACAGGTGGTCCGGCACGGTGTCGAGCAACTTCTTCACCATGGCGCTGTCGTCGAGCGTCAACCCGAGCATCGCGTACCTCGCCGCCATGCCGCTGACCTTTCCGGAGTACTCGTCCAGCTCAGCGCCGTCGTCCATCCGCAGGCGATCGAACTCGCCACGCAGCGTCCCGAGCCTTGCCGCCCGCTACAACAAAATAGGCATGTAGAGGCGCTCAATGTAGGTGCTAGAGGCACAATAAATTATCTGTAGCGGATTTTAGAGTCGCTCATTAAAGCGTCCTTGGAGCATCTCCCCACGCACTGTCTCAAATACCCTTGTGACGCACAGGGAGTGTGTCTACATGAAAATGAGACGTTTTAAGAGCGTCCTTACAAAGCGTGTCTACATGGATGAGATGTTTTAAGAGCGTCCTCATGCGGATATTGTCTTTGGAGGCCGAGCTCCATGGAGCTCGGTTTTGAAAAATTTGACTTTTGTTGAATTTCATATTTTCTACATTTCAAAAAATTCTGAAAAAAAACACACATATATATGAAGGCCTAACACACACGTGTGTAAATTTTCAGGGCAAAATAAGTTGAAATGAGGGCTGTGCAAAAAAGACAAATCTGAGGCTTTTTAACACATGACACTATTCATCCTCCCGGACCAGGAATTTGTCTTTTTTGTATAGGTCACATTTCAACGTTTTTCATTCTGAAATTTTACACACATAGGCATAACATAATTGTTTACTTGCACAATTTTTTTCAGATTTTTTTGAAACCGAAAAGTTTGAATTTTGATTTGTTTTCAAAAAAAGGCCTCCATGGCTCCCGGGAGCCAAACGTCCGTTCTCGTCCTCATGCCCTTAGAGACGCATTGCTAAATTCATGCTAGATGCAAGTGCATATATTCTCTTTCGTTGTATAATTTCTTAATTAAGTTGCACTTAATAAAATTACGTTCTCATATTAAACAGTTTGACTCCCATTTACATATCAGAAAATATTCAAAAATTGTATGGCATCGTGCAAAATAATAGCATTGTATTAATGAGAGCAGTAGTATTTTACAAACTCAATTCTACACATCATCAATAAAAAAATTACATATGTCACAAACTAGTTGAAATATATCTACTCCCTCTGTTTCTAAAGATAAGTCTGTTTACATATTTTTAATTAGGACTACATACGGATGTATATAGATGTACTTTAGAGTGTAGATTCACTGCTTTTGCTCCGTATGTAGTTCATATCGAAATCTCTAAAAAGACTTATATTTAGGAACGGAGGGAGTATATGATTTCTAGTTTCTACATGCTGATAGTGGAAGAATATCTCCTTGCTTTCTCTACTTCTGTAGCTTATCCTTGTGGTGGCTACCTTTAGAATCCGCACGTACAAGTTTTCTGCAAAGAAAGCAAAATGAGATTTTTAAAAAAAATCATTGGAACTTCTACCAGTGAGTTCTCCTTTGCTGAACATACAACCATAAGAATCGAGAATGGTATTTATGTACCACACCGAGTAAACATGCCCTCCAGAAGTTCAATCTAGTCTGGTTGATGTCATGTTATACTGTAAAAGGAAGAAACATCATGTTGTTGTTGATGGATATACCATACAAAAAATATGTAAAGAAATAACATCAGGTTAACATATGGGGACTGAAATCTCCAAGCCTTAATACTATCTCTACATATAAGAGTATAGGGCGACATTTACCATAAAAAACTGAATTCTCATGGTAGTTCACATTAATAATCTACAGTCTAACACAAAAGCGAGCATGATGCCATTTTGCTGCTTCAGACATAGTGCAACACATCTGATCCAGATGTTTCACATAATCACATATAATTAGATTTTACCAAAAATGATAATATATCCATCCATGCACTTTATCAGACAACATCAGAAAATTTTCTGCAGATGAGAAACCACATGTATGAGTTGATCTCTCCCTCTTATAGTACAAGGCATGTTTACTCAAAAAAATATTAGAACGTGGGCACAAAGTTCTTATTATTAGTTATTGGGGAAAATGAAGGCGATTTGATAGTTCATACACGAGCATTATTAACTGCATGAAAAAGAAAAATTCGTTAAGAACACTGACCATCTTATTTCTATCAGGATATTCTCACAGGCTTTCTATCAAGCACCAACATTCATGTGTGCCAATAATTTGGGAGCAAACAAGTGTAAGATCAACTTTAAGTTGAACTAGTAGTTTAGCCAGTAAAAAGATGAGAGTTCAGAAAAAAAATACGACAAAGTCTTCTTGTCCCATATTGTAATAGAGATAACCTAAAGTAAATGTAATATCAAGATTATCATCCACAATTAAGTACACATCAAGGGAGGGGCTCTAATTTTTTACTTGGAATGAGTTGATAGAACAACAACTAAAATTTAAAAAGCCTTACGCGCACGCCCCGCCTCCTTCCTATGCGCCTCCATCCCCTACCTCCAGCCTTACGCGCGCGCATCCCTCCCCCTCTCCCCTCCCCCGGGCTGCGACTGGGCCACTAAGATCTTCATCATCGACGGCCAGGCGCTCCCTCGCCGGCCGCCATGGCCATGTCCATCCCCTAGCTACAGCCTTCACACGTGCGCATCTCCTCCCCCCTCCTCCTGGGCTGCGATGGGCCACCACAAGCTCCATCACCGGCGGCCAGGAGCTCCCCTCGCCGGCCGCCATGGCTGCCTGCCGCCATGCTCGGATCCACCCCGCGCAAGTGTTGCAACCGTCACCTAGGAAAGCTACAACAGTTGTTGAAAAAAGCTTCAACCATAGACACAGAAAGCTTCAATGGCACTACACAACAAGGGGAAGTTGTAACCGTAGTTGGATTTTGCTACTACCGGCAAAGCTTTTTTGCTACATCCATCAGGTGGAGCTGCGACCTCAAGACGACGACAACGACGATTTGCTGCAACCGTAGTAGGATTTTGCTACTATCGTTGGAACTTTTTGCTACATCCATTCTTTTTCTAGAACGCAATGGCTGCTACATGCAACTATGAGCTACAAACAGCAACAATGGTGACAGACTTTTTTGCTGCAATCGTTTTCTCCGTTTGCTACGACCGTGCAATAGAAAGCTGCAATGGGCGGCCATGGGAGCCACATGCCAGCGGCAACGGCAGACGTCGAGTTGCAACCGACAGCAACAAAAGCTGCATCTAGCGGAGCTGCAGCCGGCGTCTGGTGTTGCCGGAGCCGCGGCCATCACCAGCGATGGGGAGCTGCAACCCACGGGCGAAGTTTTTGCTGCATGCGTGGATCTGGACGGCGGCGATCGGCAGCGAGTGCGGCATCTAGCAGCACGGGAGCGGCGGAGAGAGGGGTTGCAGGTGAGGGGGTAGCGGCCGACGGGCCAGGGGGACAGCCAGGCGATAGGGAGCCGCGCTCGCAATGCGCGCGAAGAGGAAGAAGGAGAGGGAGAAGTCAACGTAAAGATCGGACGGCTGCTCGCAGGATCGGATGGTTGAGGTTGGACCGGCCGAACCGTTTGGGTCGGTGCGCCGGCGCCTAGCGTCGCCCTAAATCACAACTCCACGCTGCATATATAGGACGATGGTACTCGGACACCGGAAGTGTTCTGGGGTACCGGATACATATCGGGTCACCGGAAGGGGTTTCGGGCATCCCCCGGCAACTGCATGGGCCTCATGGGCCAAGAAGGGGACAGACCAGCCCCTAGGGGGCTGGTGCGCCCCATGTAGGCCGAAATAGGGGGATGGAAAGAGGAGAAGGGAGAAAGGAAGGGGAAGGATTCGACCTCCCCCTTCCTTCTCTCATCCCTCCTCCTTCCTTCCCCCACCGGATGAATATGGAAGGGGGAAGGCCGAATTGGGAGGCGCCCAAGTAGGATTCCTCCTACTTGGGGCGCCCCCTTACATGACTATCTTGGCCTACCCAAATGAAATTTCGGTAAAAGAAAAGCATGGATATGGGGAGAGGTGGATAACTAGATTGGCATGTACTTAAAAAAGGGACTTACTTTATTTTAGAACTCCACAATGAAATACTGAATTTTCTAGCAATTATACTACTCTGATCCGAAATAAAAAAGAACCCTCAAATTATTTTTAGAAATTAAAGTAAGCACACTATTCTAAATCGGCTGCCTCTTCTCCCCTCCAACCTATATATATGAGGGGGCACCGCTAGAACACACAATATTGATTCCTAGCCGTGTGCGGCGCCCCCTCCACAGTTTACGCCTCCGGTCATATTCACGTAGTGCTTAGGTGAATCCCTGCGCGGATCACTTCACCATCACCGTCACCACGCCGTTGTGCTGACGCAACTCTCCCTCGACACTTTGTTGAATCAAGAGTTTGAGGGACGTCATCGAGTTGAACGTTTGTAGAACTCGAAGGTGTCGTATGCTCGGTACTTGATCGGTCGGAACGAGAAGTCATTCGACTACATCAACCGCGTTAAGCAAACGCTTTCGCTTTCGGTGTACGAGGGTACGTGGACACACTCTCCCCCTCTCGTTGCTATGCATCTACTAAATAGATCTTGCGTGAACGTAGAACTTTTTTAAAAATTGCATGCTACATTTCCAATACACACGTGTGGGCAATTCTAATGTTCGCCCACACACAGCCCGTGTGGGCTGCCTCCTGCTCACGCCACACACGATGTGTGGGCGGATGTTTAGTATGCCACACGTGTGGACGTTATTGGTGTCCATTTTAATATGGCACCAAAAATAGTAGACAAATGAGAAAGCTAACAAAGCCTAAACAGCAGCAAGAATCACGATTTAACTCCAGAAATCAACACTACAAACAGTAAAGATTTCTATGCAATGAATTGGATGTCAAACTACAAACCTTGAAAATTAATTTAAGCAGTAACAATTATATTTCTTCATACTCACACAACACATCTCTTACAAGATAGAGCCTGTATGGATCGATGCCCTCGAACACCCGCCCAAAAAATTGGCATTGACCAGGCTTTGGGTACCCTTTTGGATGAGCACCAAATAATTGGTGTGTCCACCCTTCCCCAGCCCTCACAGTTCATTTTCACGCCAATCTTTTGGCAAGGCACGGGCGGCGAAATCAGTCATCAAAACAAGTCCAAACAAGTCCATAAGAACGTCATCAAAACACGAAGATGAACCGCTCCCATACCCAAAGGTGAAGAATGTGCAGTGGTGCATATCTCATTGACGGCAAATGGCTATTGCCAATGCAAGTTAGAATGTATATATCCATCACAGGTGCATAAACATACAGAAATGAATCATTAGATTCACTTCACGCCTTTACAAAATTGGTAGCTTTATTTTCACTAATTACCTAGTATAAAGAAAATTACCTAGTGTAGTATAAACATGAAGAAAAAAACTCAGGTGTCTCAATAGTAACCATTAACAAACTTTTTGTGTGCCATCACAAAGTGTTGGTTGCATCTGGCATGTTCCTTGCCTCTATAAAACATGGGCACAATGCTTCTAGCTTATATCCTCGTTTTTGCAGAAATCATCTAATTTCTCTGAATCTAACATAGTCCAATGAGAAAAAAAAAAAAGGAACGACCCATCAGAAATTAACAAAGCTGACCAACTTCAGTTTTACTGGAATGGCAACAACCGTAGAGGTTGAAAATTTCAGTATGCTGCCTAAATGATAAACCTGACAACATCTAAACAACATGATCACGAATTAACTACAGTAATCCAAACTACAAAGAGGTTAATGAAAATGAGAGGTTGTACCTGCAGACTTCCGAACTACAGTACCAGATTCAAACTGCACAAAAAAGAGAAGTAGCAAGGCGTACAGAAGAACCTTCCAACCGAAACTGAATAATACAAGCACACGTTGAGCAATAATTCAGACGGCGACATTACTATTTCTTCAGACCAACAAGCAGCACAATTCCTACAGAGATTGTACCATCGCACTGCTAACTACACACAAAACGCTGCCATCGGAAGAGGCCTAGGAGGAGGTGAACTTGGTGACGGCCTTGGTGCCCTCAGAGACGGCGTGCTTGGCAAGCTCGCCGGGGAGGACGAGGCGAACGGAGGTCTGGATCTCCCTCGACGTGATGGTGGGCTTCTTGTTGTACCGCGCGAGCTTGGCGGACTCGCCGGCGAGCTTCTCGAAGATGTCGTTGATGAAGGAGTTCATGATGGACATGGCCTTGGAGGAGATGCCGATGTCCGGGTGCACCTGCTTCAGCACCTTGAAGATGTAGATCTTGTACGTCTCCACGCTCTTCTTGGCCTTCTTCTTCCCCTTCTTCTCGCCTCCGCCCTCCTTGGACGCCGGCACCTTCTTCTCCGCCTTGGGCTTCTTGCCCGCCGGGGTCTTCTCCACCGGCTTCTTCTCTGCGGCCTTGGGCGCCATGGGTGCTTCGACGGCGGTGGAGCTTGGTTGGAAGGTGTGGGCTGAGGGGGGCTGGAGGTGCTGCGATGTGGGGAGGCGGATGGGGCGGCGAGATTGTTATATAGAAGGAGGAAGGAGGAAGAAGGTGGGCTGTGATTGGTGGAGGTGCGGCTGCCGCGGATCGATGCCTTTGGGGTAGTCTCAGCCGTTCGTCGCTGTGTTGGATGGACGGACCGGATGCGCCTTGACGCGGATCGGTGACGTGGCGGAAACGGTCATGGTCGGGTCGTTCGATGATTTTGTGCTGGAGGCAACGAGCCTGGCCTGGCCCGTGTTGCAGAGCATGAAGACAATGCTCAGCTTCTCGCCGGTTTACGTTGGCCCGCCGGAGCGGCCGTTGCATCAGACTGGACGTGTGAGATCATGCAAGCCGGCGTCACACTGGGAAGGTTTGGTGGAGTTTGGGCATCTAACGCGACCCCAACCGGAGGTCCGATTTGTCTAGATTCTATCTATTTGGGTCGGTCACAGGAGCGGTGTCCGGCCTCTTCTGTGTTTGCGTATACAGTGCATCTAACCAGTGGCGGAGCGTGACAAGTAACCAAGGGGGGCCAATTTCAAACTAAAAGCAAACAATTTTGCTAATTCTTAGGCAACTTATTTTTTATGTGTCAAATCTATTGCGAGTGTAGAGCAGCGGAACGTAGCCCGCGACGATGATGTGGCTTGCCATTGGGTTGCATGCGGAGGAAAGTCGGAGGGTTTGATAATTGACATCTTCAGGTGTTTTTTTTGTAACGACATCTGCTTAGACAGGAACTCATCGGAGGGAAGGCATGGAGGCTGGACTGTCCAACACAGCGACGGGCAACAAGCTAGCTACATGCAAAAAAGAGAAACTAGCTCATGCACGAACTAGTATCACGCAGCATGCTTTTTTATTCTCTCACAACACTAACAAAAACTAGCATCTAGCTAGCAGCTGGACTGTACAACAACTGACATGTAAATGAGGGACGAGAGCTTTAGAGTCCATCGGCATAATTCAGCTGGAGAGAAATTTATTGATGGGCTAGACAGTAGACAGAACATGTATAGTA
>NC_057810.1:39948755-39980318 GCF_018294505.1 Triticum aestivum
TGCATCTAACCATGGGTGGGGGTCTTGGGTTTGCCCATGGGTGAGAAAGGAGGGTCCTTTTCTTCCGCTCATCTCTTTGGTCATCATAGTTGTGCGTCTTGGGTGGGATGGTGTCGGGGTCTTAATTCCGGGCCGACGACCTTCGTGGTGGTAGTCCCGTTGCTTGTGGGTGGAGCTAGGGGTTATGGTGTGGTCTGGCTGCCATGGTCATGCAGGCGGCGTGGTGGTCTGTGTGTTGTGGCTATGGTGTGGCAAATGATGGCTTGATGTAACTCGTTTTGTAAACGATGGCGTGGTGCCGGGGTGAGAACTCATTCTAGCTATGCCAGGTCGACAGCTGCAGTGTCTATGGTTTCATCCCCTTCTTGAAGGTGTCATCACGACTCTTCTTATTCTCCCTCTGGGGGAATCTCTGATCGCTGCACGGGCGGTGGCGGCATTTAGGTGTTGTTTTCTTCTTCAAGACACCGTCTTAGAGCCCCCGGTTTGTCATACACGGCTCTTTTGTGTACCTGTTCTTATCACCCATGTATCATGTCTTGAGTGTGTGCGTTGTGGTGTTGAGTGGAGTGTGTTGAGTTGTATGATGATTGGTCGTTGCTTTATAAATAAATCGGAGCGCGAGCCTTTTTTAGTAATCTAATCAATTCTTACTTTGCAGTTTCAGGAAGAAACGATGCTAAGCACGTATACCTAGGTAGAAACACAAATCTGAGTCTATGCCTAATTAAATGAAGGGAGCTTAGCAACCAAAAACTAAACACATATGTATTGGGGAGTTTAGTTGCTACTCCCATGCATTGGAAGATGTCTTAAAATCTCTTACGAGGTAGCGTGAACGTGGAATCTAGGATCATAGAAACGAGATGACCCATAACTACCTGACAGCATCTAGAAACTCTATAGGCTAATGGCCCGATTACATGCTGAGAGAATAACTCCGACCGAACATTAGGAATTATAATGTCCCAAATGAACAGCGATGTCAAACGACGATTATTATAATCCTGTGTTGATAAACGAAGTCTGAAAATGCTCCAGTATTGTTGGTTATCAATCACTAGCATAGAGGGGACAGCGCGCAAATCGCATTGACTCTTGATAGATAAATTCACGCTAGCACTACAAAATATCAAAATAAATTTAGCAACCAGCACAAAGTAAACCAGAAAATATTTCATTCTGCTAGCACTACGGATCCTGATGACGACGCAAACGACGTATCATCGTCCCCATCTCCGTCACCGTCAGATTCTGATGACGACGAATCTTCAAACAATGCATCATCATTTCTTCCATTTCATTGCGCCCGCCCCTCCTACTTTTGGTTGAATTACTTGCTGTTGGGGCTGTCATCCCCTGTACGAGATCACCAAGGAGGGTCTCCAACCCTGATGCAAACTTGTGGATGATCCCCTGTACTTTAAGCTTGTTCTGCAGAAAAAAAAACAGTAAAAGGCATTATGAGAGCAATTTAGGGTGAGGTTTGGGTGTGAGAAAAGGTGATAGGATAGATGGCACATCAACTCATCCTTGTCAAAGAAAAAGAAAAAAGGAGTCTTGTTTTTACATTTTCAGAGCAACTTGGGTGGGTGTTTTGCCTCATCCAGGTTTCGAAGCCACCAGGGCCTCCGAACCCAATGTGCTTGTGCCTGATCCACTAGCAGCCTCCTCTCTGAATTCTTCCTTTAGCTGCATGTACATGTTTGAAAAAAAGAGATCAAAAAAAGGTTTGATTCTTCGGAAGTACTATTCTGAAATGAACCTGTTGTCATTAATGCTGCGTGGAAAAAAAAAGAGGGAGGAGGAGGTGAAAAGAACCTGAAGTTTACCAAAACAGGGTGGATCATGCTCTAACATGTCCAGCTCAGCGACAACATCAACCTGGGTCCTGGACCATGCGTTTACTCTATATGGTGTGTCAGTTAACTCAAGCTCCATGCCATCACAATCCAAAGCATCGAGGTACCTTAGCTGTGGGTACAAAATAAACAGACAGAACAAAAAAGATATAAATCAGAGAGTAGGACATGCAAAAATATGCGGAACCCCAAAATGGCTAATAAACCCAGGTTGGGCAAGATGGAGGAGCACATAGTTGCCTGATATTATACTTATGTGGTTGGCTAAGGAAAACAAATACTCCCTCCGTCCGAAAATACTTGTCATCAAGATAGATGAAAAGAGATGTATCTAGAACTAAAATACGTCTAGATACATCTCCTTTTATCCATTTTGAAGACAAGTATTTCCGGACGGAGGGAGTACTAAAAATGTACTCCCTCCGTTCCCAAATACAAGTCTTTGTAGAGATTCCACTAGGTGGACTACATACGCAGCAAAATGAATGAATCTAAACTTAAAATGCATCTATATACATCCGTATGCGGTTTATAGTGGAATCTCTACAAAGACTTACATTTAGGAACAGAGGGAGTAGCTGCCAGATAAAAGAAAACCAGAAACATGCTTAAAAGTAGATGCCTAGTAAGTATACTTGTATGTTTACTTTGAGAAACCAAGAAAATTTTGGATGGGGTGTCACTCACCATGCAGTAAAGTAAGCACCCATTTGTGTACTTCCCCTTTGAGAGGTGCTCGTGGAGCTGGTCCACGACAAATTTGCACAAGTTCAACCTGTCTGCCCGGTTGATATCCGCCTTTTCAAAACAAAAATGAAATAAATAAATAAAGTGTCAAAGCAAGCAAGAGAAAAACAAACAAAAGAGATGCTGCTGCTATATGAAATCTCTCATAGAAGAGTGTGTTACCAGCATGGGGTAGCACTTGTTGCTGATCCGTGCATCGGTCGTAGGGGCCAACACGGTTGAGACAATGTAAATAAGCCATAACTTCTTGAATCTATCATCAGCCTCGTTATGGTTAATGATTGCAGTAGCAACTGTCGTGATCTTTGGCGTGCTGCCATCGCCCGGAAACAAACTAGCTGCGAACTCCTGTTCCATGTCATAGTCGGCTTCATACTTGACCTCGATATCTCCACGAGGGATGCCCAGAATATGATATACAGACTCCTCGGTCAGTGGAATGAACCCGCGTCCGGGCACGACAAACCCTCTCCTTCCTGAATGGTACAACCTTGTGAACCATGTTAGGACAGTGTTGTGTAAGTATGCACACTTGATGTCCAGGAGCGGCCCAGTCCCCATGGCTCTGACAGCAACGCGTTGGCCTTCGTTGATGTGCTCGTAGAGCTTACAAATGGCGTGTGGCGATGCCTGCTTAGTTCCATCAACCTGTGCCTGAGCAAAATAATTGGTAACTATGTAGTATGATTTCGGCAAGTACTACTGGAAAAAAGCGACAATTGATATGAAAATATGTGGTAAAAAGGGGTATGTGTGCCGCAATTGATAAGAAGAAATTAGCTATGCAAAAAAAAAAATGCTACATGAACAACATGATGTTGGCAATGTGATGACTAACAAAGGGCAGTAAATTAGTGAAAAACACAAACCTTACTGGCTATCTGCCTGCCGCCTGCAACTGGATCCAACCGGCTCTTCTTCCTCCTCGGCATTTTCAAAAACCCCTGTTCATTTTAAAACACGGAGAGTATTAAAAGAATGACGCGAGAGAGGGCCACTGGTTAAAACATCCCTGCTACGCTCTATAGTTTTGCACATATAATTGAAGATAAAGAAAATTAGCGCCTTCAGTGGGGCTTCTCTGATTGACCTTGCATGGATGCACAGCACAGACTACTGCTTTATGCAAAAAGCAGCAGCCATATATGGCAACTGCACTAATGTGTAAATGTAGCAACTGCATATATGTCAACTACTCTATGCAAAGGAGCGCCAGCATACATGACGATTGCGCCGCCTGTAGTTATGTGAGAACCGCCCATATGGTAATGTGGAAACTATCGTAGGAGATCATCTAGTTCATCACCACTTGGGATAAAAGAAAGCAGCAGCAGCAGCAGCAGCATCTCTAAAAAAGTCGACAAAAGAAACATTGGGGGCTGTGACTGCATCCAGTTCATCAATCAACAGAAAAAGAAAATACATCACAGCAGCAGCATCCCTACAATCAACAAAAAAGCTCGCAGTTCAATTTAAGCTGTATGCAACTAGATGGTGGAACATCATGCTTTGAAAATAAATTCCACGGATTCAACTTATTCAGAGTTTCTCAGTGACTCAGACCATACTCTGGGAGACGAGGAACTTTTGAACACGAGTTTCAGACTCTGCTCGCCGCTGGCCACCTCCGCGCGCTGGCGGCGGCCTCTATGGACCAGGCGAGGCAGGAGGTCGGGGTGGACAGGCCGTCGAGAGGAAGGAGTAATCCTCATCCTCCACCGGCGGCCACATCTCGCGTCGTTCCCCGCTGTCGCGCGACGGATTTAGTTCCTCTCTGCAAACCGCCGATTGCGCCCCCGCCCAACCACCGTACCGCGCACGAGAGAAAAAAAATCTGCGCGAGGTACACTGCGTCAAGTGGACTCACCGGAGTTGCCCGCACGCCGGCGTCGGAGCGGATCTGGAAGGTGTCGCCGCCTCCGCCCTTCCTCGCAATCCGGTGAGCCCCGATGCAGTTGACCAAGGGAAATGGAGGAAGACGACACGCAGCGGCCTTCGGCCTGCCCCCGTGGCCCATATATCAGGCCATGGGTCAGCCCATTTCATCAGAAATTTGAGGCCTTGCTGACCGGTTGGATATAGTCTGACCTAAAAATCAGTGCACTTTTTTTTTGCGAAAAAAATACCAGTACACTTACAACTCTGTCTACACAGTACCGTAAAATAACAAAATCCAATCTTTCCACATCTAGTAAAATGATGAGATCGAATGATTACAGGTCTCAAAGAGCATCAAGCTAAAGACCTTAAAAAATGGTGATTATTAGACAACCCAACAGATTCATAGGCAAGATCAAAAGAGTGCAGGTTCCACATTTGTTTGTTATACACTTATACTTTGAGATAATATCGTCTGAAACCAATTGTTATAACACAGAGTGCTAACATGTGTTTCAGTTCCTCAAACCATGAGAGTATCGTAGTCACTTCCTACCGTACGGTGAACTTTGGGGTTGAAACATCATCTGTAACACGATGATCATAAAAACAACGTACATGTTCATCAGAAAGTTTGACAAGGGACTACATAGCTCGAGAGCGGAATTTGCTCCTCCGGAGCTGGAGAGATATTCTTAGGGCCCTCTCAGTGTGATGACACCAATCATTGCCTCGCAAGACACATGTGACTACGTCATTGGGATGCTAAAACACTTCAACGAGAAATAAGAACAAAACCGGTAATGAGGGCAACGATATAATGAGCATGTGTATGACTCAGGAGGATACCGATGCATCTCGGGTTTTGTAAAGTATCGCAAAGCAAAGGGAACATCACATAATAACCAAAGGTTCACTCGAATGTCATTTGTGTAGTCATAGGAATCGATATGGACGTCCAAGGTTCCGCTATCGACCATTGAACGAAGGGTTTCGTTCATGTCTATGTTTTACTGAACCTACATGGGTCACAAGCTTAAGGTAATCTCGATCTTCTGAGTGTTAGTAGGATGAGAGTATCATGGATTTATTTTTGGAATTTTTTTTCATTAATATTCGGAATAGATTCGAGAGGAATCGAAGGCGTTTCGGGGTCACTGGAAGGGTTTCGAAGTTTATTGGGCAATACCGGGTATTCTCGATAAATGATATATAGGTGAAAAATGTTTCTAGTGATGTTAAATTAATAATAAAAGGCTCTAATAATTTTTAGGAGGCTTTTATATTTAGTTTAATACCAACGGGCCTTAAAAGACCCAGAGGTGGAAGGTAACTTGGGCCACAAGGGCCCAAGTGGAGGTGTCGCCCCCCTTTCTCCTCGCCATATTGGCCGCCGCCAATAGGAGGGGCTTTCCCTCCTTGGTGGAAGCCCCTACCCCCTCTAACCTATATATACTAGAGGGTTTTGTCCTTTGGGACACACAACTTTTGGAGCCTCCTCTAGTCCTCTAGTTGTAGTTCTAGTTAATCCTACTTAATCGATTAGAGCTTGACCTAGATACTGTAATCCTCATAATTAGAAGTCATGTGTGTTTCTAATACCCTCCCTCTAATTCTCTGACAACGATTAGCTCTAGACGGCGAAGCGCTGCCGGATCATGAAGATCGTATGCTTGCAACCAAGTAGAGAGACCGTGCTTCCGGTCTTTTGTTCGAGGGATCGTTCGGTGGAAGTTCGCGGGATCGTTCATCGACGATACGAGGGACTCCAAGTATGATCTACATCGGCTCGTCTACTTTCGTTGCACCCAGAGTCGGTAAAAATCACGATCCAAACCGTTTATGCATCTTCATATTGTTTCTGGGTGATCGTAGGACAATTTTGTTTTGTTTTCTACCACGTTTTCCAACAGAGGCATCATGAGCAGTTCTATGAGTAGATGCAGGTTTTGATTTGGATCACATGTGGATGCGAAGGTTTAATGTTCTTGCTATTCTTCCCTCAGGTGTTGCTTGGGTTCAATTCATTGAAGGCATGATGTAGCTTTGTACAAAGTCCTAACAATCGATCGACTCTGCCTGTCAATGGTATATTAACAATTCCTTGGGCTACGATGAAGCCCAAAGAACTGTGTATGTGACGGTTCACTATTCTTGACTATTCTTGAAGAACGGTTCTTCCGATAAAGGTATAAAAGTTATATAAAGTTAATGTTATTCTACTTGTTGATTTCTTGTATGTCATAAGTATTTGATACTGATCGCTTGCTCTCACTTGCAAACCGACGCAAAGACTACACAAAACTTGCAAGTTGAGAATAAATGAAGTTGTGATGCAAATCGGGAATGGCGATGGGATCGCTACTCAAAACCGTTGAAGTCATGCCTTTAGTTTATCTTCAAGATTTATCTTAGGATCAAGTTATAGGTATTTTGTTCTGGGGTTGTTTAAAACAGTATGTTTTGGGTTATGCGGTGAATATTCTTATAAGTTTAAACAATGGTTGTTCAAGTTGTTATAAGAATATGTTTTGGATTTACCTCTATTATTGGTGGTTCATTCATGAAATCTTGAATTGAATCTTTATAGCATTAATGCTAAACATCTTGAGAAGTCTCATAACACCACTTAAATGTGGCACTACTTGGTTATATCAGAAAAATAATCTTCATGTAGATGAAGCGTGGAAATGTTTTGATTTTGAATTTAATTAAAATACACAGTGATGTATGGGGTCTGATGAGCGAACCAGGGCGCGGTTGATAATTATACTTCATTTAGAATTTGAGTAAATATGATTTACTTGATATAAAATTGAAAGGTTCAAAGAAATTCAGACTGAAAAATTTGAAAGGTTCAAAGAAATTCATAATGAAATGTTTGAAATGTTTAAAAAATTCAGAATGAAGATAAGAATCATTATGACAAAATATAAAGGTTCTTCAATCACGATGAAAATTATCTAAGTCATGAGTTTAGCAAAACACTCGGATAATTGTGGAATTATTTCTTACCGATCCGCTTTTATTAATTTGGGGATATGCACTTGAAACATCAACATATACTAGAAGAATTCGTGCACTTTGCTGCGCGGAGAATCATCACCATAATTCGTTGATGGCATGTTTCACTATCTAAGCTACAATGTGTCTATCGTATAATCTTGTTTTAAGTATGTAGCCGTAACATGAAAAGTATTGTCAATAGCATAACCTATAATTTCATTATTTAGGAAACAACATACTTTACAACCCAAAAATATGTTTGACATGAAAGAGAAGATGTTAACTCTTGAATTTTTTTGTGAAGAAAACCGAGGAACTTGACCTGAATAAAAAATCAAGAGCATACACATTATTATTCATCTTGAGACAAAAGAATACATAACAAAAACTTAACGGCACACATGGTATAATTCATAAGCCAATAGTTGTATACTCTAAACAAAATGTGTGTTCCTTATATGTTTTAGCCAATAAAAATCACTACAATTTTGTAGGGAACAATATTTCACTATTCCTTTTGTTCTTGAGCAATATTCACTATGGCTCAGCATACCTTTTCTTTTTCTTTAATCGACGATCTGGTAGGCCAATTCTTGCTTCCTGTAAATAAGATTCAATACCTCCAAGGCCTCATTCTGATAAGGATTCTCAAACTCTCATGTAGCTGCAGGCTGTAATATTTCTGTTGCAATAAAACTTCCATCTTTAAGGTTTCCACCATGGAGGAAATACTGGTGCAATAACTTCATTCAAAGCCAATCGCAGTGACCGAATAATCTTGAAATGCGGGCTGCAATATTATCAATGCAGCATGCTGATAACAAGTGTTTTCTGAAGGGAAAAAAACCATCCATATATGTACACTTTGAAAACAAAAGTGCAGTGTAACTATATACTCATATTATTCCAAAAAAAACACCACTCAAGACTCATGTTCCGTGATATACTAATCATGAATAAGCAGATGCAACCATTTCAGTTTTCTTGGATGTATGAGAGTTTTAACCCCTTTGAGTTTCAAAAGTATACAAAAACAATAACCAAATAAATATAGGGCCTAAAAAAGTTCGAGGGCAATCAATAGCAATAGTACGCCCACATCTTACATTAGATATAAAATTAGCATATTTTCCATATATTATTGACCTTCATGGAAAGCTTACATCCATTGTTATGAACCCTCATGACAACTCCGATCTATTTACACAATCAGTGGGACAGCTGCCTCGACTCTGCCTGTGGTCTCTTCCTTGAAATAATATCAGGCATGAAGAACTAATCAGGCTTTTCCATGGGCAAATGGCCGTCGGTCAGGGGCCTTCATATGTTGGCAATCTGATTGAGCTGACTCCGCCACTGTACACAATATAACTCTTAGCTTTATATCTGACATGGACAATATTAGGCAATGCAGGAACTTCAGTATAGAGTGGACTATGAAAATCGATTTTCCTCAAAAAATGAAAGGAAAAAAAATAGGCCACCTGATAGGAGCTAGAACTGAAGTGATGATAAATCTAATGCACCCATTTATGTAAAAGTAAAACTATGTAATCCTTCCTCCAATGAAATATGGGGCACCACATTAATATGTATTGCGCACCTGCAGCACCCCCGCGAATTCAGTTCTTATTCTATTTGCAGCATTTCTAAAAACATTACTAAACTATGCAATGTGTATGGCAATTTTTTTTACTAAACTAATGCGTCATAGTCCTGAAATCGCAGATGCTCATACTTCCGAAAACATTACTAAAAATTACTAAACCAGTAGGGGACATCGATGACGGCCTGGTCAAGCCTGCCTTTGTGAAGCTAGAACAAATGCTACATCGCACTCCATCGCGCCCCTGCTATATGCATAACATGCAATCTGGATCCGTCTCAGATGTGCATAGGGAAAAGTATCACTGTTGACGTATAATGTGCTGCCTAGTCTCTTCCATCAGATCGGTCTTTTGGTTGCATTGGCTAGAGCATGCACTTCTACATGGTATCAGAGCCAAGAGGTCTCGAGTTCAAGACCCGGCTGGTGCAATTAAATTGCAGCCCACTTTCGGTCCACGTTTAGGCCTGAGGGAGCCACACGTGAGGGGGAATGTTGACGTATAATGTGCTGCCTAGTCTCTTCCATCAGATTGGTCTTTTGGTTGCATTGGCTAGAGCATGCACTTCTACAATCACTCCCATGGATTTACTTACGGAGTACATTTTTTGCATGTTGCCAGAGGGGTTCCAGAATGGATCACTCCCTATCTAAGCTACAGTTCTACCAGGAAGTTCTCCCCTCAACCAAAAATATATTCCAACTAGTAAAACTGAGAAAAGACGAAGCAATGATCTGGCAAAATCTAGTTGTGTGCAAGCTATAGCAATGCTATAACCACAACAAGCCACCCTTTGCAGTCAAGAAATGAGCAGCACAGTCTAAACCAAATCAACTTATATAAAATCGCCTTTGTAACATTACAAACTTACTGTTTTGCACACAAAAAATACAAACTTACTATCACAAAATGGTAAGAGTGGAGACAGGACACAAAGTTCGATATTTTCTTACTCATAATCAGATGTCATCCACATATATATCATACCGCAAGTCTACAAACAAAGAGGAGATTGAAAAAGGCACGCTTCCTAAACAACTAACTGTTTCATGTACTACAACCTCGTGGAGGCAATTCCACAAACACTTTGTGTGCACCCATGAGATCTTCTGTCGATTTAATAAAATGCCTACATGTTTGACGACCCAAAAATCTGGGGAAAATTTTGTTTTTGCCACTTTAGATTTTGCCAATTTTTTTATGCCACTCTAGATTTTGACATTTCACTCTTGCCACTCTTTGTTTTTGACAATTATCATAATTGCCATTTTGTGGCAAAAGCAGAATAATTTTATTTCATTTTTGCCACTCTTAGCTTTTGATAATTATCACAATTACCACTCTGAAAATTTTGCTTTTGCTACGGGAATGGCAAGTGTGATAATTGTCAAAAACTAGGAGTGGCAAAAGTGAAATGTTAAAATTTAGAGTGGCATAAGGAAAATTGGCAAAATCTAAAGTGGCAAAAACAAAAATTTCTCAAAAATCTGGCCCTGAGCTTAGAGATGAGAGAAATAAAATTAAGATGTCGAATAATTTGTTGAATCAGAACCTCACCATCTGCGCCCTGACGGAGAGGAGTAGAGGCAACTCGTCCGCGTAGTCATAGAGGGACATGCCAACGTGTTGGAATTTGCTAGTGGGCCTTTGGCCCAAAGCTCAACTAAAATTCTAAAATTCTCTTGGGCAATTAATGCGCACATGTGAGTGATGTGAGTGAGACTGAAGTTTAGTCCCACCCTGGAAGTTGAGAGAGACTTGTACCTCTTTATAATGTGAGCTTTTCTACCACTTGTATGAGCATGAGAAAAGGAGACCTACATTCGCGCTCCTCCTCTTTGCTCGCCTCGCCACGCCTCGTCGTGGGAATGAGCCGAGCCGAGGACAGAGCTATGCATGTTGTCTATTATTTTGCAGCTCGGGAAAAATTAATGACTATTTAATTAATAATTAATAGACGCATTAATTACTAAACCGTTTCTGATTCTTTTGGATCGCGACGACTCGGACGTGGGGCTTATTCCCACGACCTACCCGACCCACTATATAGTTAGGCAGACGTCTACCCTAGCCGCCGCCATATCGCATGGTTTCGCATCGCCGTTTCTAGATCATTGCGCCGCCACGCAAGTCTTCTCCATCCCTCCTTTCGGCGTGCACCGCAAGAAGGGACAACAGTCCTCCGGAACCCCGCCTCTCGTGATCCTGTACGGGAGAGGGGCGATCAGGTTTTTGGGAAGCGCACTCGAGCGACTGCTGGCAGCGACGACTTCACCGCCGACGACTTCTTCCCCGACCTCGGCAACCTCTTCCTCAACAAGATGGGTGACAACATCAACGTTGGAGGTCCTGCGCCCACTGCACCGTATGTGATCTTGCCCTCCTTGTTCGAGATCGTGCTAGAATTCTTAGTTCTAGTATGTGCCCTAGATTTGATCTGTTCATCTACTATGCTAGTCTGCATGATTAGTTTAGTCTCTGTTATGGCTGTCATGGTTTATTTAGTGTTTATTCGGATTAAATCTCGTAGTAATTTGCTCATATTTTCAACAATCCAAAAACCTAATTATAGACAATTTACTCCGAATAGTTTCGAGCTTGGAGCACAAAGCATCAAAAAATGAACAAGAGTCATATGGAGATATGATCAACAAAGGACTACCCACCAGTCGAAGTTCACGTCATCAGAGATGGATACATCAAAGGTTTTGAATAAGATCAGGGTCTTGATTCACCCACTTTTAATTATGAGAGATATTAATTTGAGTGGGAGTGCACTTTATATTTTTTAAAACACTAGTGCTAATTAATTATGAAAAAATGTCTAAGTGAATCTTGTGTTTATTGTTGTAGATCAATGGCTCTTAATAATTTCAATTTAGCTCCTTTGTTTGAGAAAGAAAAGTTAGATGCAAATGGGCGGAAACTATGATGATTGGGTCCACACTTTGAGATATGTTCTCAGAAGTGCTAAGAAAGAATATGCGTTGGATAAGAATTTGGGGATTTCCCAGCGCCCGGGGTGGCTCAGGATGTCATCAACGTGTTCATATCTTACAAGAATGATTTCTGTGTTGTCAAGAGTATTATGTTATCTTGCATGAACACAGAGTTGCAGAAACATTTTGAACAATCTAGTACCATTGAGGTTGTCGAGGCACTAGAAAACCTGTACCACAAAGAAACAACTGAAGTTCATGAGATGACTGAAGCAATGGAAGAATCCAAAATAACTTAAGTGGGAGAGCACCTTACCAGGCTTGCAAACTGATGTCTGCTAGAACTATGTCGGTATTTCCCCAAAGAGGAAGGGATGATGCAGTACATCAACGATAGGTATTTCCCTCAGTGATGAGACCAATGTTATCAAACCACGCAACACAACGTAAACAGCCCCTGCACACAAATAACAAATACTCGCAACCCGACGTATTAAAGGGGGTGTCAATCCCTTTCGGGCAACAGCGCCAGAAATTGGCATGGAGATGGGATAAAGTTATAATAGATTGGATAAAGGGATAGCAAATAAAATAAAGTGCAGCAAGGTATTTTTGTATTTTTGGTTTAATAGAACTGAAAATAAAAGCAAAGGAAAATAGATCGCGAAGGCAAATATATTAAAGAAGAGACCCGGGGGCCGTAGGTTTCACTAGTGGCTTCTCTCGAGAAAAATAGCAAGCGGTGGGAAAACAATTACTGTTGGGCAATTTATAGAACTTCAAATACTCATGACGATATCCAGGCAATGATCATTATATAGGTATCACGTCTAAGATTCATAGACCGACTCCTACCTGCATCTACTACTATTACTCCACACATCGACCGCTATCCAGCAAGCATCTAGCGTATTAAGTTCATGGAAAAGAGAGTAATGCAACAAGAACATTGACATGATATAGACAAGATCTATTTATGTAGAAATAGAACCCATCTTGTTATCCTTAATAGTAATGATACATACGCGTCGTTTCTCCTTCTGTCACTGGATCAAGCATCGTAAGATTGAACGCATCACAAAGCACCTCTTCCCATTGCAAGATAAATAGATCAAGTTGGCTAAGCAAAACCCAAATATCGGAGAAGAAATATGAGGCTATAATCAATCATGCATATAAGAGATCAAAGAAGACTCAAATAACTTTCATGGATAAAACATAGATCTGATCATAAACTCAAAGTTCATCAGATCCCAACAAACACACCGCAAAAAGACTTAGATCATATGGATCTCCAAGATACCATTGTATTGAGAATCGAGAGAGAGAGAAAGGAAGCCATCTAGCTACTAACTACGGACCCGTAGGTCTACAAAGAACTACTCACGCATCATCAGAGAGGCACCAATGGACATGATGAACCCCTCCGCGATGGTGTCTAGATTGGATCTGATGTTTCTGGAACTTGCGGTGGCTGGAATTGATTTTCGTCGACTCCCCTAGGGTTTCTAGAATATTGGGGTATTTATAGAGCAAAGAGGCGGTGCGGGAGGCCACAGAGGTGGGCACAACCCACCTGGGCGCGCCTAGGCCCCCAGGCGCACCCTGGTGGGTTGTGCGCCCCTCGAAACCCCCCTTAGGTACTTTCTTAGCCCATACGGTGTCTTCTGGTCCAAAAAAAATTCACAAAAAGTTTCGCTGCATTTGGATTTCGTTTGGTATTGATTTCATGCGATGTAAAAAACTACTCTAGAGACTATTTTGAAGGCCTGTCGTTGAGTGCGCTTCATTGGCCCATTTATCTGTCTATATAACTCACGAAGATACACAATGCTTCATTGACCCCCACATCCAGCGGGGAATTTCCTAACGGACGCACATTGCGTCAAGTTGCCGCTGTTTCGCACAGACCCGAGCGACAAGCGACCAGGATGGGCCAGCCCAATTACGAGACCACATATGCGCTACAGTGTCCGGTTTTGGGAACCTTCTAGGAGGTTCCTGAGTGGTTTTGGGAACCTTCTAGAAGGTTCCTGAACCGGTTTTCACTGGTTTTTTCTGTTTCCTTTTTATTTTTTCTTTCAATATAGTTTTTTATTTTTCATTCTTTATTTTTATTTTTTCGTTTTTCTGTTTCTTTATTTCTTTTTTAATTCCTTTTCCTTCTATTTTTTCCTTTCAGAATTAAAAAATAAAAAATGTTTGAACTTAAAAAAATGTTCTTGTTTAATTTTTTTGTTCATAAATAAAAAATGTTCTTTTTTCAAAAATGTTCCTCTTTGAAAATATAGTTCACAAATTACAAATAATGTTTGCTCTTTTTCAAATTTTGTTCAGAGTTTTGATATTTTTGCAGACGCAAAAATGTCCACTTTTTTCAGAAAAGGTCATATTAAAAAAAGTGTTCTCTTTTTTCAAAATTTGTTCACAAATTCAAAAAATCCTATTTTTATAATTTGTTTGCACATCCAAAAATTGTACACATCTTTTAAAAAATCTCAAAATTTGTTCACAAATTCAAATAAGTCTCCGTTTTTATAATTGTTCGCAGATTAAAAAAATGTTCACATCCTTAAAACTTGTTTGTGATTCTCAAAAAATGTTCCCATCTTAAAAAATTCACAAATTCAAACAAGTTCCTGTTCTAAAAAATTGTTCACAAATTCAAGAATGTTCCTTTTTTGAAAAGTATTCAGAAATTCATAAATTATTCGCATTTTGTCAAAACTTGTTCATGATTGTCAAAAATTGTTCGGAATTTGAAAATATGTTCCCGTCTTTTCAAGATCTGTTCACAAATTCAAAAAATATTTCAGTTTGAAACTTGGTTCACAATTCAAAAAGAAATCACGTTTCGTAAACTTTAATTTTTTTTGTTCGTGTTTATCAAAATTAGTCGTAATTTTAAAAAAGATGTTCCTTTTTTTTGAAATTGTCCACAACTTCAAATTGTTCCTGTTTTTAATATTTGGTTACAAATTCGAATAATTGCTAACATTTTTTCAAACTCGTTTGTGTTTTTGCCAAAAACGTTTGGACTTAAAAAAGATTATTCAGAATTATCAAGAAAAGATTTTAAAAGGAAAAATAATGCGACCTGCCGATGTGACTAGTTTTAAGCCGTTCGCGTTGGCTTTCGACCACAAGCGTTAACTAGTCGTGGTGGCTAGCTCAGTTTGCATAAAAGAGAACGATCGTGAGTTCCGGTCCCAGCTGTCGCCTTTATTTTTCGTTGCTTTTTTTACACTGGACGTTGCCAGCGTGGGCTGGCCCAGTCGGGCGCCTAACTGTGCGATCGCTCGACATTCTGCCGCAAGTCTCATCCAGCGGCTCCCCTCGAGGCAACACACGCGAGGGAATCGGTGGTGGAGGGGATCCAGCGCTCGAGGGAGCCGACGGGACGCGCGCGAGTGAGCCGGCGGCCCAGGGAATCCAGCCAACACGAGTCGCGAGGTGCGCGAGGGATCCAGCCCTCGAGGGCCGCCTGCGCGGGATGCGGCTGAATCGGGCGCCAGTCGATCCAGCCGGCCCGGGCGACCTGCTTGCGACGAAGAAAGGTGGGGACCCTGGCGATAATGGCCGACGCCACATCTACTGAAAACTGCTCCGCTCAGACTTCAAGCAGCAAATTATACTTCAGTTTCTAAGCGCGCATTCATGGTGGGTGATGTGTCAACTCTTTCCTTTGCCAAGTGGTATGTGTACATATGCCTCGGTACGCCATCGCCCCCATTCCGTTCCTTTCGCTTACTCCTATCCGTCCAGCTCCTCGGCTCATCTACCTCATGCTATTTATTCTCTGCTCTTTACATCATTCCTCGTATTAATTTCTTTCACATATCGCTTTCATGGACTGCCTAGGTGCTAATTCCTGCTGTTCTTGTGTGATTCAGGCAAGGTTTTGGTTACCGAATGAGGCTTTTTACCGAGGGGGACTGATAAACGCGGTTACCACGGTTACCGAGAAATACCAAGAAATACCGAGGATATATCGAACGAATTTTATAGTTGAATTTTGAATTCAAATAAGTGAATGAACGAACATTTGAACCAGAGACCTCTCAAAACAGGAACTAGGTTTGCTACCAACACGCCAGAACCCACTCTCATGGCATTAATTAGATCCTACTTATTTTACTATAAATCGAGTATTTAAATTCAAAAAATTCAAAAAACTGGTATTTTTGCTTGGTACGGGGATTTACCGAGGGGCACGGAAATACGCGGTAACCATGGGAAATCTCAAAATTTTGACTCGTAACCAAAACCTTGGATTCAGGTGCTATGACGGCTGATATAACCATGATAGCACGACAATGGACGAGGAGGATGAGGCGGCATCACCGGCCCGACGATGCAGAGCAGGATAAGGAAGGAGGCGGCGTATGTGGCTCACCGGCGCAAGTGGGTGTGGCGGCAGCAGTATTAGTTATTGGTCTAAGTCAACTAGGTAAACCTTAATGCTAGCTCTGTACCTTCCTTTATCTCTGACCCTAATGTTGAAATAGTTGGTTAGTTAGAGATAGAGTTGTATAGGGATAGATATCTTTCAAACCTTGTACCCTTCTCTATCTCTTCTTCTGTTATCTCTCCCCCGTAATCCTCCTGTATCGATCGTTTCCTGTAACGATCGTTCTCTCTCGATCTCGCCTTATAAGCCACGGCATTGCCTCTATATATACAAGTGCGGCCCGAGCAAAGGGTTCAACGCTTCCACAATATCGTTTCACATGGTAACAGAGCCTCTTCCTCATTAGATCGAAAGAGATTGCATCTAGCTACCTCCGGCGACCGAGATCATGTCCACCACCACCGCTGCCATGACAGCAAGCACCATGGGTGCACTCACCACCTCCTCATCTTCCACCTTCGCCTCCTCCTCCACCACCACCAACACCACCTTTCTCGGATCACCACCACACGAGAAGCTGACGAGGGGCAACTTCCTGCTCTGGAAGGCCGTCGTGCTGCCTCAGATCAGAGGCGCACAGATGGAGCACCACCTCGACGAGAAGAGCCCGCCACCGCCGGCCACTCTCACCATCACCAAGGAAGGCAAAGAAGAACAAGTCGTCAACTTTGCACGCTCCCTCTGGTATGCACAGCAACAACAACTTCAAGGGTACTTGATGGGTTCCTTTTCCCGTGAGATCCTTGCCCAGGTCGCAACGCTCCAGACGCCGGCCGAGGTGTGGCGCACCATCCACGCCATGTTCGCTGCTCAAAGTCAAGCCCAGGCGATCAATACTCGCATTGAGCTCACCAATCTCAAGAAAGGTAAGATGTCCATGTCCGACTACCTTGGCAAGATTAAAAGTCTCACCGATGAAGTTGCAAGCACTGCTGCGGCGCTTTCTGATCCGGAGATTGTCTCCAAAATTCTCGCTGGCCTGGACATGGAGTACAACCCGGTGGTCTCCGCACTCGCCGCCAGGGTCGAGCCCATCACCATCCAGGAGCTCTATAGCCAGCTGCTCAGTTTTGATGCCCGCCTCACCCTCCTGCATGGCAGCGATCTTCGCCAATCCTCCGTCAACTCTGCCTCCCGTGGTCGCGGCCATGGGCGCGGTCACCAGGGGCAACGCGGCGGTGGGCGCGGACGCGGTCCTTCCCAGGGCGACGACACTCGCTCTGGTGGGGGGGGGGGGCTGGCTACACCACCAACGACGGCGGCGGCTACAACACCAACGGCGGCGGCGGCTTCACCAACAACAACGTCCATCGTCCTCCCTCCCGTGGTCGCCCTCGCTGCCAGCTTTGCAAAAAGTCTGGCCATGAGGTGATCGACTGCTGGCATCGGTTCGACGAAGACTATGTGCCTGACGCTCGCCATGTCGCTGCTGCCATACGTGAATAGGGCGGTGGCGATGGTGTGTGGTACGTGGACTCTGGCGCGATGGACCACGTGACTAATGAACTCGAGCAGCTTGCTCTCCGTGAGCGCTACCATGGTAGCGACCAGATTCACACCGCAAGCGGTGGAGGTATGGATATTTTTCACATCGGTCAAGGTTCTATTAATTCCCCTACACTAAAACGTGATCTAGTTCTTCGAGATGTACTTCATGCCCCACAAGCTGACAAAAACCTTGCCTCCATGTCTCGTTTAGCCACCGACAATAATGTCTTCTTTGAGACTCACCCTCGTTATTTTTTCATCAAGGATCGGGCAACGAGGGAACTCCTTCATCACGGTAGATGCGTTGGAGGGCTCTACCCAATTCCATCCGGAGCACTAGGTCGCAAGCGTCGTCAAGTCCACTCCGTCATCAAGCCTTCTTTGGCACGGTGGCATCAACGACTAGGACATCCTTCTTCGGTCATCGTCAAACAAATAGTCAATAAAGACAATCTTCTTTTATCTCATGGTCAAAATAATGAGTCTGTGTGTGAAGCTTGCCAATGTGCCAAGAGCCATCAGCTTCCTTATCCCAAGTCAGTCTCATGCTCCATTAGAACTTATTTTCGGTGATGTATGGGGTCATGCCCGAGATTCCTTTGGTAGAAAAAAATATTATGTCAGTTTTATTGATGATTATAGCAAGTTCACTTGGATATATTTGCTTACCTACAAATCTGAGGTTTTCTCTATCTTCCAAGAATTTCAGAAACTTGTTGAGCGCCAATTTGATAGGAAAATCCTTTCAGTCCAAAGTGACTGGGGAGGGGAGTATGAGAAACTCAACTCCTTCTTTCGTAGCATTGGGATAGTCCATCATGTGTCGTGTCCTCATGCTCATCAACAGAATGGCTCTGCTGAGCGCAAACACCGCCACATTGTTGAGGTCGGTCTCTCTCTGTTAGCTCATGCATCCATGCCTCTTAAATATTGGGATGAAGCTTTTATCACCGCCACTTGCCTACTTAGGTAGGCTAAGAAGGGCTCGGTCCACGGGGCGATGACAACCATGATTTCATGGGCCGAAGGTGTTATTTTGGTGGCAGAGCCTCCGATTACGTCAGATGGTTCAGAATCTGGGGTTGTATTCGGAGCCGGACTAATATTTCCGGACTCCCCTTCCCATACCACGGATGGCTTGAACAACCTTTCCAAGAAGATATTAGGTGGGACGGGGCCGCATTTAGCGCCGATGCGGGCGAGGATATCTGCCGCTTGATTATTTTCCCTGACCACGTGGTGGAATTCGAGCCCCTCGAACCGAGCTGACATTTTGAGGACGACATTATGATAAGCCGCCATTTTCGGATCCTTGGCATCAAAGTCTCCATTTATCTGAGATATTGCGAGGTTCGAGCCCCCGCGTACTTCGAGGTGTTGGATGCCCATGGAGAATGCCATCCGAAGACCATGCAACAGAGCCTCGTATTCGGCTGCATTGTTGGTGTCTGTGTATAATATTGGAGTACGTATTGGACCGTGTATCCGGTGGGGGATGTCAGGACAACACCCGCTCCCAATCCGGCTAGCATTTTAGAGCCGTCGAAGTGCATGATCCAATTGGAGTACACGCCGTACTCTTTAGGGAGTTCGGCTTCTGTCCATTCGGCGACAAAGTCAGCCAGTACTTGCGACTTAATGGCCCATCGTGGTTTGTATGTTATGTCAAATGGAAGGAGCTCGATAGCCCATTTAGCAATTCGGCCCGTTGCTTCGCGGTTATTTATTATATCATTTAGTGGTACTTCGGAGGCCACCATAATCGAACACCCTTGAAAGTAATGTCGTAGCTTCCGGGATGCCATGAAGATCGCGTACGCTATCTTTTCATAGTGTGGGTATCGAGATTTGCATGGAGTGAGGACAGTGGACAAGTAATATACCGGCGTTTGGAGCAGGAAATTGTGTCCGTCTGCTTCTTGTTTGACGACGAGCACTGCGCTTACAACTTGGTGTGTTACCGCTATGTATAATAGAATGGGCTCGCCAGTATTTGGTGCGGTCAGTACTGGGTTGGTGGCAAAGAGTGGCTTTATTTCTTCCAGTCCGGCCGTGGCCGCATCCGTCCACTCGAAGTGTTCGGTGCGTCAAAGAAGGCGATAAAGAGGTAGTGCCTTTTCTCCTAATCAGGAGATGAAGTGGCTTAAGGCAGCCACACATCCGGTTAGTTTCTGAATCTGCTTGAGGTCTATTGGCATAGCCAACTGTGACAGAGCTCGGATTTTTGCCGGATTTGCTTCAATTCTTCTATTGGAAACGATGAAGCCGAGCAATTTCCCGGAGGGTACACCAAAGACACATTTCTCCGGGTTGAGCTTGATGTTGTATGTTCGGAGGTTGTCGAACGTGAGCCTCAAGTCATCTATTAAAGTTTCAACGTGTCTTGTTTTAATGACCACGTCGTCTACGTAAGCCTCTACTATTTTGCCGATTTGTTTTTCCAGGCATGTCTGAATCATGCGTTGATAGGTTGCGCCGGCGTTTTTGAGCCCGAAAGGCATGGTGTTGAAACAGAAGGGGCCGTATGGCGTAATGAAGGCCGTTGCGGCTTGGTCGGACTCTGCCATCTTGATTTGATGGTATCCGGAATATGCGTCAAGGAAACACAATGAGTCGTGTCCTGCGGTGGCATCGATGATTTGATCAATGCGGGGGAGGGGGAAGGGATCCTTAGGGCAAGCCTTATTGAGGTCCTTGAAATCGACACATAGGCACCAGGATTTGTCCTTCTTTGGTACCATTACCAGGTTTGCTAGCCAATCCGGATGTTTGATGTCCATGATGAATCCGACCTCGAGTAGCTTGGCTAGCTCTTCTCCCATGGCTTGCCGCTTAGGCTCTGAGAAGCGCCTAAGAGTCTGCTTGACTGGCTTGTATCCTTTCAGTATATTGAGGCTGTGTTCGGCCAGCCTGTGTGGGATGCCCGGCATGTCTGAAGGATGCCAGACGAAAATATCCCAATTTTCACGCAGGAAATCTCGCAGTGTGGCGTCTATTGTGGGGTTCAACTGTGTCCCAATGGAAGCTGTCTTTGTAGGGTCCGTTGGGTGGACTTGGAATTTGACTATCTCGTCCGTGGGTTTGAATAAGGTGGACTTGGGTCGCTTGTCGAGTATCACGTCATCTCTGTCCACTGTGGCTCACAGCATTGTCAGTTCTTCGGCCGCGAGGGCTTCTGATAATGCCTCCAGGGCTAGTGCGGCAGTTTTATTTTCAGCGCGGAGTGCGACGTCCGGATCACTAGCTAGAGTGATTATTCCATTGGGCCTGGGCATTTTGAGCTTCATGTACCCGTAATGGGGTATAGCTTGGAAGCTCGTGAATGCGTCCCGCCCTAAGAGGGTGTGGTATCCGCTGCTGAATGGGGCCACTTGGAATGTAATTTCTTAGGACCTATAATTCTCCAGCGTGCCGAATACCACATCCAGTGTGATTTTTCCCGCACATCGCGCCTCCCGGCTAGGGATGATTAACCTAAAGGTCGTGCTACTTCGCTCAATGCGGCTCTTGTCAATTTCCATCTTGTTGAGGGTTTCCTCGTAGATGAGGTTTAGTCCGCTTCCCCGTCCATGAGCACTTTAATTAGTGAGCCGGAAGCCGTCCATGATTGGACTAAGGACTAAAGCGGCTGGCGCCCGGACTGTTCGGAATTGAGGTTCATCACTGGCATTGTAAGTTATAGCCGTGTCGTTTCACGGATTTATTGTTGCCACGTGGCAAACTTCGGCAAGACTCCGTTGAGCTCGCTTGCGCCTATTATTTGAGGTGAAAGTCTCGAAGACTGTCAATACCGTATTGTTATTTCCGGAGGGATGTTGCTCTACTCTGTGATTTATGAGGAGATCGTCGCCGCTCTTTGCTACCTACCGGAGTATCCAACATGCTCTGAGGCTATGTGTTGGCGTGGTATCTGGTGTGCTATGAATTTTGCATGGCCCATTGAGCCATTCCCCCAATACGGTTCCGCGCCTTGCATCGGGCTTTGATTTTTTGGTAATTGAATCGGGTAACTTACGAGAGTTTGCCCTTTTAGTTCGGACGAAGGTTTTAGTGAGAGCCGGATTATCCCAGAAGTTTGTTTGGGTTTTCCAAGCGCTTTCCATTGCGCAGTATTTCTGCACTATGGCCGCTAAGTCAGCGAAGTGTACTATGTCACAGCGACTGATACATCTCCAACGTATCTATAATTTTTTATTGTTCCATGCTATTATATTACCCCTTTTGGATGTTTATGGGCTTTATTTTACACATTTATATCATTTTTGGGACTAACCTACTAACCGGAGGCCCAACCCATATTGCTGTTTTTTTGCCTATATTATTATTTCGAAGAAAACGAATATCAAATGGAGTCCAAACGGAATGAAACCTTCGGGAGCGTGATTTTTGGAACGAACGTGATCCGGAGGACTTGGAGTGCAAGCCAAGAAGCAGCCGAGGCTCCCACGAGATAGGAGGGCGCGCCCCCTGTCTCGTGGGCCCCTCGGGCGTCCACCGACATACTTCTTCCTCCTATATATACCTACATACCCCGAAAACATCCAGGGAGCAACCGAAACACAATTTCCACCGCTGTAACCTTCTCTATATTCGAGATCCCATCTTGGAGCCTTCACCGGCGTTCTGCCAGAGAGGGAATTGACCACAGAGGGCTTCTACATCAACACCATAGCCCTTCCGATGAGTTGTGAGTAGTTTACCACAGACCTACGGGTCCATAGTTATTAGCTAGATGGCTTTTTCTATCTTGTTGGATCTCAATACAATGTTCTCCCCCTCTCTTGTGGAGATCTATTCGATGTAATCTCTTTTTGCGGTGTGTTTGTCGAGATCCGATGAATTGTGGGTCTATGATCAAGTTTATCTATGGATAATAATTGAATCTTCTCTGAATTCTTTTATATGATTGAGTTATCTTTGCAAGTCTCTTCGAATTATTAGTTTGGTTTGGCCTACTAGATTGATCTTTCTTGCCATGGGAGAAGTGCTTAGCTTTGGGTTCAATCTTGCGGTGTTCTTACCCAGTGACAGAAAGGGTTGCAAGACACGTATTGTATTATTGCCATCGAGGATAAAAAGATGGGATTTATATCATATTGCATGAATTTATCCCTCTACATCATGTCATCTTGCTTAAGGCGTTACTCTGTTCTTATGAACTTAATACTCTAGATGCAGGCAGGAGTCGGTCGATGTGTGGAGTAATAGTAGTAGATGCAGGCAGGAGTCGGTCTACTTGTTATGGACGTGATGCCTATATACATGATCATGCCTATAATCTCATAATTATTCGCTTTTCTATCAATTGCTCGACAGTAATTTTTTCACCCACCGTAATACTTATGCTATCTCGAGAGAAGCCTCTAGTGAAACCTATGGCCCCTGGGTCTATCTCCTATCATATTTGCTTCCAATCTACTTTTATTTGCATCTTTAGTTTTTGCATCTATATTATAAAATACCAAAAATATATTTATCTTATCATACTATCTCTATCAGATCTCAGTTTCGCAAGTGTCCGTGAAGGGATTGACAACCCCTTTATCGCGTTGCTTGCGAGTTCTCAGTTTGTCTGTGTAGGTGCGTGGGACTTTTGAGGAGCCTCCTACTGGATTGATACCTTGGTTCTCAAAACTGAGGGAAATACTTACGCTACACTTGCTGCATCACCCTCTCCTCTTCGGGGAAAACCAACGCAAGCTCAAGACGTAGCAAGAAGGATTTCTGGCGCCGTTGCTGGGGAGGTCTTCGCGTCAAGACATACCAAGTACCCATCACAAACCCATCTCCCTCGCATTTACATTATTTGCCATTTGCCTCTCGTTTTCCTCTCCCCCACTTCACACCCTTGCCATTTTATTCGCCCTCTCTTTCCCAATCTCCTCCTTCTCTCTTTCGCTCGCCTTCTTCTGCCCTGTTTTTGTTTGCCGCTATGTTTGAAATTGGGGAGATTATCGTCAATATGGAAAATAATGATAACATGGAAAATTCCGAGGCTCCGGCCGATGAACCCCCTATCTTGCATACTAAAAAGTTTCGAATCGGTAGTGGTAACATCATTGGCAAAGGTGTTATTCAAGACTTCTTTACTTGTGCTGGTGCTTTACCTTCCATGGGTGGTTCTATTCTTCATAGAACTAGTAGTCTTGTGGATGCTATCACTATGCTTGTAGTTGAACTTGAAAGACAATTTATGCATATGCATCCTTTCATACAAAGAATTTTCCTAGAATTTTCTAATATTGAGCATTTTTCTGTTAAGCACGCTGTTACTATCTTTTTGGCTCATGAGTTTAGATTTATCATAAGAGAGGCCAAAGAAATCTTTGCACACTATAGGGTGGACGCCGGTCGTCCTCCCATAGAGGCGATCCTCTATGATCAAGAGGAATTTAGGCGTTTTTAATCTTCGGACTATCTTGCTTTCAATAAAAACCTTAGAAAAAAGGTTCATACCAATATCTTGGTTGATAGAATTAATGAACTTAATAATGATTTTGCCCTTCGAAACAATGAGCTAGGATACTCTCTTGAGTATAGGCTCACGAGATTTTGCTAAAAGAATGCTTTTAGTGATGAATTAGTTGTGCACTACGAAGGGCCAAAAGAGGAATACGTTCCTCCTGAGATTGATCTTGGGGACTTTTGTCCCACTAAATTTAGCCCTTTTGATTACTTTTGCTTGCCTCAAAGAAAACTTGCTGCCGAACGTAGCGAATATGAGATGAGCTTTCAAGATCTATCTTATTACTATGGCACTCTTAGATCTATCTTCACTTTTATTCCTAGCTAGGGGCGTTAAACGATAGCGCTAGTTGGGAGGCAACCCAATTTTTCTTTATGTTTTTTGTTTTTGCTCTTGTTTAGTAATAAATCTTGCATCTACTCTCTGTTTAAATGTGTTTTTATCTTTTAATTAGTGTTTGTGCCAAGTAGAACCTATAGGATAAACTATGATGATAGTTGATTTGATTCTGCTGAAAAAACAGAAACTTTGCACTCACGATAAAAAATTCAATAAATCACAGAAACGTGATTTTGCATTGATTCTTTTGCTGCTGATCAATAGACAAATTTTCCAGTACGTCCTATTTTGGTAGGATTTTTAGAGTTCCAGAAGTTTGCGTTAGATACAGATTGCTACAGACTGTTCTGTTTTTGACAGATTCTGTTTTTCGTGTGTTATTTGCTTATTTTGATGCATCTATGGCTATTAAAATAGTTTATAAACCATAGAGAAGTTGGAATACAGTAGGTTTAACACCAAATTAAATAAAGAATGAGTTCATTACAGTACCTTATGTGGTGGGTTTTTTTCTTTCACTAACGGAGCTTATAAGATTTCCTGTTGAGTTTTGTGTTGTGAAGTTTTCAAGTTTTGGGTAAAACTTTTATGGACTATGGAATAAGGAGTGGCAAGAGCCTAAGCTTGGGGATGCCCATGGCACCCCAAGATTTTCAAGGATAGCCAAAAGCCTAAGCTTGGGGATGCCCCGGGAAGGCATCCCCTCTTTTGTCTTCGTTCATTGGTAACTTTACTTGGAGCTATATTTTTATTTGCTACATGATATGTGTTTTGCTTGGAGCATCGTGTATTATATTAGTCTTTGCTTTTTAGTTTACCACAATCATCCTTGCTGTACACACCTTTTGGGAGAAGCCTATTTTATTAGAATTTGCTAGAATACTCTATGTGCTTCACTTATATCTTTTGAGCTTGATAGTTTTTGCTCTAGTGCTTCACTTATATCTTTTAGAGCACGGTGGTGTCTTAATTTTGAAGAAATCTCTAGTCTCTCTTGCTTCACTTATATTATTTTGAGAGTCTTTTAGAACATCATGATATTTTCTATGGTTACAAAGTTGGTCTTAGAATGATGAGCATCCAAGTTGGGTATAATAAAAACTATCATAGAAAAAGAATTGGATGCTATGATCAACTTGATGCTTGATAATTGTTTTGAGATATAAAGGTAGTAATGTTAGGGTCATTCTAGTGGGTAATTATGAAATTGAGAAATACTTTTGTTGAAGTTGGCAAGTCCCGTAGCATGCACGTATGGTAAAAGTTGTGTGACAAATTTGTTGCATGAGGTGCTCTTTTGAGTGTCTTCCTTATGAGTGGCAGTCGGGGACGAGCGATGGTCTTTTCCTACCAATCTATCCCTCTTGGGGCATGCGTAGTAGTACTTTGCTTCGAGGGCGAAGTAGACTTTTGCAATAAGTATATGAGTTCTTTTTTGACTAATGTGAGTCCACGGATATATGCACACTCATCCTTCTAGCCTTTATTATTGCCGCACAACTTTCGCCGGTATCATAAACCCTTTGTTTACCTTCCTCAAAACAGCCACCATACCTACCTACTATGGCATTTCCATAGCCATTCGAGATATATTGCCATGCAACTTTCCACCGTTCCGTTTATTATGACACATTCCATCATTGTCATATTGCTTTTTTGCATGATCATGTAGTTGACATCGTATTTGTGGCAAGGCCACCTTCATAATTTTCATACATGTCGCTCTTGATTCGTTGCATATCCCGGTACACCGCCGGAGGCATTCATATAGAGTCATATCTTCTTCTAGCTTTGTGTTGTAATTCTTGAGTTGTAAATCCATATAAGTGTGATGATCTTCTTTATTAGAGCATTGTCCTAGTGAGGAAAGGATGATCAAGGCTATGATTCCCCCACAAGTCGGGATGAGACTTCGGACTTTACAAAAAAATGAGAAAAAAAAGAGAAAGGCCAAAAAGAAAAAAAAGAGGCCAAAGAAAAAAAAGAAAAAAAGAAAAATAAAAAGAAAAGAAAAAAAATAAAATGAGAGAAAAAGAGAGAAGGGACAATGCTACTATCTCTTTTTCCACACTTGTGCTTCAAAGTAGCACCATGATCTTCATGATAGAGAGTCTCCTATGTTGTCACTTTCATTTACTAAGTGGGAATTTTTCATTATAGAACTTGGCTTGTATATTCCAATGATGGGCTTCCTCAAAATGTGCTAGGTCTTCGTGAGCAAGCAAGTTGGATGCACACCCACTTAGTTTCTTTTGTTGAGCTTTTATATATTTATAGCTCTAGTGCATCCGTTGCATGGCAATCCCTACTCACTCACATTGATATCTATTAACGGACATCTCCATATAGCCCTTTAATACGCCTAGTTGATGTGAGACTATCTTCTCCCTTTTTGTCCTCACAACCACCACCATATACCACCATAGTGCTATGTCCATGGCTTGCGCTCATGTATTGCGTAAGAGTTGAAAAAGCTGAAGCGCGTTAAAAAGTATGAAACAATTGCTCGGCTCGTCATCGGGGTTGTGCATGATGGGAGTATTTTGTATAATGAAAATGAAGCATGGCCTAACTATATGATTTTGTAGGGATAAGCTTTCTTTGGCTATGCTATTTTGATAGGACATGATTATTTGTTAGTATGCTTTGAAGCATTATTATTTTTATGTTTTATAAGCTTTTATTTTGAATCATTTGGATCTGAATATTCATGCCACAATAAAGAAAATTACATTGAGAATTATGCTAGGTAGCATTCCACACAAAAAATTCCTTTTTATCATTTACCTACTCGAGGACGAGTAGGAATTAAGCTTGGGGATGCTTGATACGTCTCCAACGTATCTATAATTTTTGATTGTTCCATGCTATTATATTACCCCTTTTGGATGTTTATGGGCTTTATTTTACACATTTACATCATTTTTGGGACTAACCTACTAATCGGAGGCCCAACCCGTATTGCCGTTTTTTGCCTATTTCAGTATTTCAAAGAAAATGAATATCAAACGGAGTCCAAACGGAATGAAACCTTCAGGAGCGTGATTTTTGGAACGAACGTTATCCAGAGGACTTGGAGTGCAAGCCAAGAAGCAGCCGAGGCTCCCACGAGATAGAAGGGCGCGCCCCCTTATAGGGCGCGCCCTCTATCTCGTGGGCCCCTCGGGCGTCCACCGACATACTTCTTCCTCCTATATATACCTACATACCCCGAAAACATCTAGGGAGCACCACGAAACACAATTTCCACCGCCGTAACCTTTTGTATCCGCGATATCCCATCTTGGAGCCTTCACGTTCTCCCGGAGAGGGAATCGACCATGGAGGGATTCTACATCAACACCATAGCCCTTTTGATGAGTTGTGAGTAGTTTACCACAGACTTACGGGTCCATAGTTATTAGCTAGATGGCTTCTTCTCTCTTTTTGGATCTCAATACAATGTCCCCCCCTCTCTTGTGGAGATCTATTCGATGTAATCTCTTTTTGCGATGTGTTTCTTGAGATCCGATGAATTGTGGGTTTATGATCAAGTTTATCTATGGATAATAATTGAATCTTCTCTGAATTCTTTTATATGATTGAGTTATCTTTGCAAGTCTCTTCGAATTATCGGTTTGGTTTGGCCTACTAGATTGATCTTTCTTGCCATGGGAGAAGTGCTTAGCTTTGGGTTCAATCTTGTGGTGTTCTTACCCAGTGACAGAAAGGGTTGCAAGACACGTATTGTATTATTGCCATCGAGGATAAAAAGATGGGGTTTATATCATATTGCATGAGTTTATCCCTCTACATCATATCATCTTGCTTAAGGTGTTACTCTGCTCTTATGAACTTAAAACTCTAGATGCAGGCAGGAGTCGGTCGATGTGTGGAGTAATAGTAGTAGATGCAGGCAGGAGTCGGTCTACTTGTTATGGACGTGATGCCTATATACATGATCATGCCTAGATAATCTCATAATTATTCGCTTTTCTATCAATTGCTCGACAGTAATTTGTTCACCCACCGTAATACTTATGCTATCTCGAGAGAAGCCTCTAGTGAAACCTATGGCCCCTGGGTCTATTGGTACGTCTCCAATGTATCTATAATTTTTTATTGTTCCATGCTATTATATTACCCCTTTTGGATGTTTATGGGCTTTATTTTACTTATTAATATCATTTTTGGGACTAACCTACTAATCGGAGGCCCAGCCCATATTGCTGTTTTTTGCCTATTTCAGTATTTCGAAGAAAAGGAATATCAAACGGAGTCCAAACGGAATGAAACCTTCGGGAGCGCGATTTTTGGAGCAAATCTGTTCCAGGGAGCTTAGAGTCCAAGTCAAGAAGCTCCTGAGGGCCCCACAAGATAGGGGGCCGTGCCCCCCCTATAGGGCGCGCCCCCTGTCTCGTGGGCCCCTCGAGCGGCCACCGACATACTTCTTCCTCCTATATATACCTACGTACCCCGAAAACATCCAGGAGCACCACGAAACACAATTTCCACTTCCGTAACCTTATGTATCCGCAAGATCTCATCTTGGAGCCTTCGCTGGCACTCTGCCGGAGGGGGAATCAACCACGGAGGGCTTCTACATCAACATCCTTGCCCCTCCGATTAGTTGTGAGTAGTTTACCACAGACCTACGAGTCCATAGTTATTAGGTAGATGGCTTCTTCTCTCTTTTTGGATCTCAATACAATGTTCTCCCCCTTTCTTGTGGAGATCTATTCGATGTAATCTCTTTTTGCGGTGTGTTTGTCGAGATCCGATGAATTGTGGGTTTATGATCAAGTTTATCTATGAATAATATTTGAATCTTCTCTGAATTCTTTTATGTATGATTGAGTTATCTTTGCAAGTCTCTTCGAATTATCAGTTTGGTTTGGCCTACTAGATTGGTTCTTCTTGCCATGGGAGAAGTTCTTAGCTTCGAGTTCAATCTTGCGGTGTTCTTACCCAGTGACAGAAAGGGTTGCAAGACACGTATTGTATTGTTGCCATCGAGGATAACAAGATGGGGTTTATATCATATTGCATGAGTTTATCTGTCTACATCATGTCTTTTGCTTAATGCGTTACTCTGTTCTTATGAACTTAATACTCTAGATGCATGCTGGATAGCGGTCGATGTGTGGAGTAATAGTAGTAGATGCAGGCAGGAGTCGGTCTACTTGTTATGGACGTGATGCCTATATACATGATCATGCCTAGATAATCTCATAACTATGCGCTTTTCTATCAATTGCTCGACAGTAATTTGTTCACCCACCGTAGTACTTATGCTATCTCGAGAGAAGCCTCTAGTGAAACCTATGGCCCCCGGGTCTATCTCTTATCACATTTGCTTTCAATCTATCTTTATTTGCATCTTTACTTTCTGCATCTATCTTATAAAATACCAAAAATATATTTATCTTACTTTCTTTATTAGATCTCACTTTCTCAAGTGGCCGTGAAGGGATTGACAACCCCTTTATTGTGTTGGTTGCGAGTTCTCAGTTTGTTTGTGTAGGTGCGTGGGACTTTTGAGGAGCCTCCTACTGGATTGATACCTTGGTTCTCAAAACTGAGGGAAATACTTACGCTACACTTTGCTGCATCACCCTCTCCTCTTCGAGGAAAACCAATGCAAGCTCAAGATGTAGCAAGAAGGATTTCTGGCGCCGTTGCCGGGGAGGTCTTCGCTCAAGTCAAGACATACCAAGTACCCATCACAAAACCATCTCCATCGCATTTACATTATTTGCCATTTGCCTCTCGTTTTCCTCTCCCCCACTTCACCCTTGCCGTTTTATTCTCCCTCTCTTTCCCAATCTTCTCCTCTCTTTTTCTTGCCCTTTCGTTTGCTCGTTTGGTTGGAATTGATGCTGATTTATTGCTAAACAGAGAACCTAAGATCTATGGATCCTCATCCGCTTGGTAATCTCTTTAAGAGATCCAATTATGATGAACCTATTGCTAGTGAGTTTTGTGCACTAGATTATCTTTATGAAGTTTTGCTTGAAATTTGTGAATCTGAAAATTATGTTGAAGAAATTTATGAAGAGATTCACGATAACTCCTGTAATAAAAAGCATGATTGCAATGATTTTCCTATAAATTCTCTTGATGTCAGTTGTGCTAATAATATGCAGAACCCTAAGCTTAGGGATGCTAGTTTTTCTATGTCTACTACTTGTTTCAATGATCATGATTGGGGTGATTCTTCTTATAACCTTGAAAATTTATTTAAGCCCCATGATGAATATGAGATTGATAATAGTGTTTGCAATAATATTGAAAGTGGGTTTGGAAGAGTGTCAACTTTAGATCCCACTTATTTGGAGTATGTTCAATCTTATGATATTTTTGATAAAAGTGGGTTCAGAAAGGTCATGACTTTAGTTAATGTTAATCCCACTATCTTGGAAGAGTGTCAACTTTGCATGCATGTGGATCATGTTGAGAATATGTTATGTGATAGCTATTTTGTTGAATTTGCCTATGATCCTACATGTAATTATTATGAGAGAGGAAAATATGGTTGTAGAAATTTTTATCTTATTAAATTACCTCTCATCATGTTGAGATTGCTATCGTCTCTTTCTTCTTCCTTGCATATGCTAGTTTTTGCTTGCCTTGCAAATTTGTTTGCTTATAATATGCCTATGCATAGGAAGTATGTTAGACTTCGATGTTTATCACATGTTTTATGATGCTCCCTTTATGCTTCAATTCTTGTCCTTCATGTGAGCATCATTGAATTCTCAATGCCTAGCTAAAAAGGCTTTTAAGAAAAGCGCTTGTTGGGAGACAACCCAATATTTTTCCTTACTGTTATTCAATAAAA